>NT_165982.1:286549-306482 GCF_000143365.1 Chaetomium globosum CBS 148.51
CCCTGGGTTTGAACTTGAATATTGATGGCCACGTTCAGTTTTGCGCTCTTAGTTTTGATCTGACGTCATAAAGTTATCCGCTTGGTGGTTTCGAAACTGTAAAAACCCAATTGTAGTCAGTTCACTTCAAGACATCAATCATCTGATTAAGCGAACATGAGCCTTTTGATCAACCAAAGGGACTCGTTCGAGACAAACCCCTACCCTAGATTTCCATGCATGTGCCAGTCAGTCGTGCCACGGTGCGGAGGATGGGGACGGCTCCATTTCTCCATTTTCTGTCCCCCGAGCCGCTCGGTCTAGTCCCCGTTGTGCCGTCGGGTGGGCGGGAAAAGCTCGGCCGCAAAGGGTCTCTCTCCCCATTTGCTGCCATGTCGATCAGTGCGCGGCGTAGAGGTGCATTGGCACATCACATTACATACCTTCCAGGTTAGGAGATAACGTAAGTGGGGCTGTCAACTATTTTAGCTTCTTATAACTATTCCATATCGGACTCGAGCAACATTCAATCAACAAGCCTGAGACAGCCTATCGAGAAACGGCGATGCGAGCCGCCGAGAAAGCGAAAAACGACAGGGAAAAGGGGAAAATGACAAGGCTGGAAAGCCCCTTGCCAGGACTGTGGGGACTTGGGCAAGAAGGGTTTATAAACTATAAGGGTGTTGGGGGGGGGATATGGCTGGCTTGGTTTCAGTTGGTGATGTTTGGTTGCTTGGTTAGACGAGGTGGTTGTGGGTTGAAGGTGGAGTTGGTTGGGGAGGGTGAGTTGATGAATGAATGGCATGGCGCCCCGAGCTTCGGTTTCTTTGTTTTGAGATATCTTGAGAGCAGCGAGGTCACGATCTGGGATCGTGCCGGTTTTTTTTTTTCTTCCCTCCTTTTTCTTTTTTTGGTCACGCACGCTTATACCGGAGGAAAACAATCCACGTTGGTTCGGCTTCTCTTATGCTTCTTTGTTTGTGCTTGCGTCGCGTAGTTCGGAACCATATATCACGATGTCTGGGCTTGCTTAGAGGGGACCTGTCTTCCTTTTTTTTCCTTTCTCTCTTTCCTTATTTCTCCTATGTTTTTTTTTTTTTTTAAGACGCAGCATGTTGTCGTTTTTCTTCTGCCTGGATTCTGTCCGAGATACCGTATGCGAGATGACAGGGTAATGTTGGTTTGATGGCTAGCCCGAGGACGACTGTGCCTTCGATATACGTTGTTTTCTTGCGACAATGTCTCCCGTCACATCATCATCTTTCAGGATTCGGTAACATATCGCCCAACACGGTTGTGGTCAGCTTATGCTTTTCCAGGCACGGGGGCACGGCATCTCGGGCTTTTGTTTGGTCTGATGTGTTGGGTTGCTGATGTGCTGATCAACTTCGGCCGAAATGAATTCCAACCATGTGTCAGACGCATTGCATTATCCCCGGTAACGGAGTTTAGGGCAACGAGAAGCCTAATTCTATTCTGTACAGACTAGGTACATCTATTACACCAACCAACGTGGAGAAGGCTGCCATAGTGGTGGGGTGGGTGCTTGGACTGGGGAGGCTGAACGAGTTCCGGCTGGCGGTAGAGCTGGAAAATGAGAACAACGAAGAGGCCCGCGGCGGGGCCGAAGCGGAGTAGCAGAAGGGCATCGATGGAACAGAGGTTACGACTCATTTTATCTATTTCGTTACTTTGACCTCGGAAGGTGGGTGAGCCCTTTCGAGGAGATGGATCCACGGGGTAGCGGCAAGGCCGCAGCGGAGGTGCGGAGGTTTTCATCCAGCTTAGGCATGGTTTTTCCTACCGAGTTAATCGCTGAGGGACCGCATGTACTTAGTACCTAGCGTGATAAGAGAAATAATAATATTACACCAACCAACTTTCAAGCACCTCCGAGCTCGAAGCACTGCTTCTTCCACCGCCTTTGCCCATCACATCCAAACCCTCAACGTCCGTATCACCGTATCACACGTATGCATGCGCTTTGTCAGACCCTGAAAAGCGATTGGCGGTGGGCCGATCTAACCCGGCAAGATCCGAATGGGCGGTCTAGCCCGACAAAGTCTAGCGCCACGCGGTAACTTTCTCGGCGGGGTTCACAAAAGACCCGTCGCCCGACCGAAGCCCCGAGGACCGACGCTGCGATCTTTTGTTGTGGGGGAAGCAAGGAAGCAAGCGAGGCAGCCGCCCGGCAAACGCGGCGCTCTCGGAGATGAACCAACGGCCCCCCGTTTGCTTGGAGGATCAAATCGCGCGCAGCATAAGGATGGCGGGGACGCTAGTTGGTTGGTATTTACTTGGTATTTTTCGAGGCTTCTGGGCAGTTGGTTGTGCCAAGTCGAGGCTTGGGCTCCTTTGGACGGAGCTTTGAATTACCCGTGGTCACTTAGGAGTCAGGAGGAGGAACGTCACTTTTCGCCCGTGATCTGCGATGCACGAGGCTGCATGGCTGTTCGGGTGCATCCACTTCTGCATACCTTGCCAGCTTACACATCTGAAGCCGAACCTTCCAGTTCGAGAAGAACGAACTGTACGAAGTATGTGAGGAGTAGCATAAAACTCCCGAGAACCTGGACCCTGGTGTTGGGCGAGGAAACAAGGGGACCAATCCATTACTAAAACAAGCGAAAAAAAAAAAAAAAAGGAAGCTGTTAATAAAAGGCAGAGTTTTCGGATTTCAGGGTTCCCAATGGTTGGCGAGAATTAGGCCTCAACAATCCGCTGGATCTGCTTGAATCCACCAGGAACAGGCAGTTACCAAGCATCTTGGCTCTATGGACCCGCTACCATCGCGGATGCGCCTTTGCCTGGCTGATTGGGCGGCTGTTGGAGCTAACAAAACATCAGTCATGTGCTGTCCTTATTAGAGTCGTGGGCTTTTTTTGTGTGTGATTTCTGATTCAAACGTTGGGAAAGGTGTCGATTGGCCCGTGCGGATCAAGTTCAACCTTCTGTGATCAGCAGACGATCACTGGCATGTTTCCTGCAGGCGGTTGGGCCCAGACTCGACAGGACACACGACACTGACCACGACACGCGCCTGTTGGAACCAAGGGGGTTTGATACCACCCCACTACAATAGCCGACGTGCTTCAGGAACTTTAGGGATAGCTAAGAGGTTGCAATCCTCTATCTAAATAGGGTAACGGAAGGATTTAGGTACCCCCCTCAGCCATCACACCACAGACCATGGGGGGTTTCAATTGTCGAGATAGCTTCGCTCGGAGTGGCAGTATGCTGCGCTCTAGCTGTGTGCTGACACACCTGCAGAGGAACTTCCACAATAGTTAGTCCCATTGTCACGGGGTTTTCGGCGTTTATCGAATTCGATCCCCCGGTCGATCATTCGCAGAGCCAGCCGGATCGCCGTTGCAAAAACTGTGCTAGGCGACCCCAACCCGGAAGAGGCAACGACAACAACAATGGCAGAGCTCGCTTGATGCCAACACCGGAGCATTCCAGGTTGGGCGTCAAGCTCGCAAAGCGTGTCTCAGCAACATGGCACAGCAGTGGCACCCGCCCATTCAGCGGGCCTCTTTTTCACGCGGCCGAGCAGTTACGTCGTAATACGCGGAAACCGCAGTCGTATTTCGTACTTGGTACGGGGAATTTCACCATCTCAATCCCACGGCATTTGGCCGCAGTGGTTGGGCATTCTTTCGAAACGAACAACCGCCATTTCATCAAAAGCTCGAACAGGGCTGGCTGGTGATACCGAATCCAGCCACTCAGGTCACGATGCGAGGGACCCGAGCACAGGCCTCTCGGATAGCACGGATCGGGAGCATTTGTGTGAAACCCATGATTGGATTGGTGGGCGGTCTGCCGTTGACGCCATGGACTGACTGGAAGGCCGGGAGGCCAGCAGGGGCTTTCCGTGCCTCCATCCTGGGCGAGCGTCCTGGAGGGCTTGGCGGGTTTAAAGTAACGGTACCTAAACTCCGGGATTGAGAAAAACTGCACACGAAACGGGGCAGCCGGATTTCGGCAAGAGCCAAGTAATCCTGTCGTGAATTTGGTGGATTTGTAGACCGGCCATTCGCAAACCCCGTCCATCATGTTCCGCTTTTAGCTCGTGGCGCTGGCAGAAGACACATTCCATATCCTCGCAACGGATGAGAGCCCGATGAGAGGTCAGCGGTACCCCTACACGTCACGCGACAAAGATTGAGACCTCGCAATGCCGAGAGTCCGCGAGTGGAAAGGCTCCGCACCGTTCCGCGGATGTGATTCGTCAGGAGATCTCAATCAGCTTTGGCAAGTCGAATCGGTATTTTTCCTTCTGCGATGGGACTGATGGATGAGGTGGCGGAACGTTGCTGGCGAGCTCCCAGATTCCACGAGTGCTCGTGTACGACAGTTTCGATTTCATGTTGTAATAGCACATGAATCATAAAACGAATGTCAAGGCAGCGATAGCGATGGAAACGGCGAGCTTAGTAATATTCCGAGAATCTGCTTTCCGTGGCTCCGTGGGCTGCCGCAAGCAGCAACGATGGGATTCCAAGGTCTTTGAAATGCAAGCCCCACCTTCCGGTTGGCTCGGACAAGCCATGATTCCCGCGCACCCAGCAGGCGGGCATTCCCAAGACTTGCACCGACATTGGGGGGCCTTGGCGTTTCGGTGGCCCAGTCTTTGCCAGTCTCTCTGCTCGCTTTTCTTAGCGCCTCGCTGCATATGAAAGCCGACACCCGCCCGCCCGCGCCAACCCCCCATCCCGTCCGCCGCCCGCAGTACACCGTCATGACCTTTTGTGCCTCTCTCTCTCTCTCCCAACCACCACCGCCGCCGCCGCCAACCCGTTCATCCCCCTTCTCCTCGAACCTGTCAACACCGATCCCCTCCCTTGGGCGACCCGGGTAGCTGGCCTAGCCACTAGTAGAAGCCCGTAATTCGAAGCATCCCTATGCAGCGACAATAACGAGCGAAGTCCGACATCCCTCGATTCTCGCCATCCTCCATTCCCTTCTCCCTTACCTTGCCTCCGAAACTGGAAAGCCAAACTCTTGCCATTCGAAGGACGGTGTTTGGGGTTCGCAGCAGAAACAAGGAGCTCTTTACTTACCTATAATCGATCCTCTTTTCTGTCTTTCCGATGTCGTCCACCACCATGGAGGGCGTTCAAGAATTCCCCGCCATGATTACCCAAGCGCCGGCGATGAAGCCGAAACTGTTGCCTCTAAGATGGCCCGGCACATTAGCCCAGCTGAACCCGATACCACACAAGTACCGCTCCGCCCGGAAGTTGCGCCTGCAGCTACGAGGATCCAAAAGCCATAACCAACCCGATGACATCACAAAACTGCAGAGGTCGTTTGATGTGTTGAAGTCGATGAGGGCGTTGCGCTCGAGGAGGTGGACTATTTGGGACTTGCAACACCCCATGACGTTTGGGTTTATTCTTTTTTCGCTGGCGATCCTACCGTCGGCGCCGTTTATTAAGACTGGGGTGCTGGTCGTGCTCGGGTTGCTGCTCCTGATGCCGGCTACACAGCAGTTCTTTCTGCCATCATTGCCGATATGGACGTATCTGCTTTATTTCTTCGCGAGCCGGTAAGTTGGTGGTGTCCCGGGATGTGCTCGGAGCGAGCATAGGCGTTCCGCACATGAACTCTCGAGGGCCAGGAGCCGATTCCAGGTTGCTGACTCTTGGGATCCATAGATTTATCGGTGCTGAATATCGGCCGCATATCTGGGTGAAAGTGCTCCCTGCGCTCGAAAACGTTATGTACGGCGCAAATCTTTCCAACATCCTCTCGGCCCACACCCACGCCGTCCTCGATGTCATCGCCTGGGTACCCTACGGCCTCGGCCACTTTGCGCTACCCCTGATCTGCAGCATCTTCATGTTCCTTTTTGCCGCCCCGGGAACCACCCCGGTCTTCGCCCGCGCCTTTGGCTACATGTCGATGCTCGGCGTCACCATCCAGCTCGTCTTTCCCTGCACACCGCCCTGGTATGAGAAGCTTCACGGCTTGGAGCCGGCGCACTACGGCATGGAGGGGTCTCCCGCAGGCCTGCGCCGTATCGACGAGCTGTTTGGTGTCGACATGTACACGACGAGTTTCACCACCGCTCCCGTGCCCTTCGGTGCCTTCCCCAGCCTCCACGCCGCCGACGCCATCCTCGAGGCGCTCTTCATGCAGTACTGCTTCCCGCGCTTCCGGCCCTTTTTCATCTTCTACGCCGTCTGGATCTCGTGGTCCACCATGTACCTCAACCACCACTACGCCATTGACCTCGTAGGCGGCGGAATCTTCGCCGCGGTCGCCTACTATATCGCGCGCACCAAATTCCTCCCGCGCCCGCAGCTCGACAAGTCGACCCGCTGGGAGTACGAGTACGTCGAGCACGGCGACCGCCCCCGCTCCCTCGACGAGGAGCACGGCCTCGGATACGGCCTCGGGCTGCTGCGGCGCCCGGGCACCGGCGATAGTGACGAGTGGACGCTCGGCAGCAGCTCGAGCTTCGACTCCATGAGCCGTGGCGACACCCTCTGCGGCAGCAGCAGTTCGACCCCCGGCATCCTGAGCCCCACCACCCCGAGCGATGATCACTACGACGTCTGGACCAAGGCGCGGTTCGGACCGGCGAAGGAGGGCGAGGGCGGCGAGTCGTTTGCCGGGCGCTGAGCTGTTTAGCGGGCTTGCTGTCGGTCACTGCTCCTGCTACTGCTGAGCTCGTCTCGTCTTGCTGGGTTGGCTGCATGCGCGGCAGGCTCTGGGCATGCGCCGTCGAGTCGAGTCGAGGTTCGAATGAACCAAATCCTAGAAGCACTCTTCCAAACCACAACAACCCGCCAACCCTTTTCCCTCTCGAATAACCTGCTCAGCTCGTCAGCCGACCGGCACTCCTCCCCTCTCCCAGGAGCCTCCCAGGAGTCTCACCACATTTCACCGAACCAGCCTTTTCGCTCGGTTCAGTCTCACCAACGGAATCGGAAACGGAAATGGATCGGCAAATGCATTTATACCCCCTCTCTCGTTCGCTTGATGGAATGGAATGGAATGGATAGATAGATACCAGGGGCATTTGCATGGCGTCGCGCGCGTTCACAGTCGTTACACACTTACCCATACACTTTTTTTCTTCTTCACACGCACGTTTATACCTACTACACCCTCCCACCCGGTTTGGGGCGATGGGGGGTGTCTTTTTGTCGTTTTGCATGGCGTGGCATGGGCATCGGGGGCATCAGGGAGGCTTGGTATCGCATGGGGGGGTTGCGGTGGTTTTTTTTTTTTTTTTTTCGGGGATGGGGAGGGCGGCGTCGGGGAGGAGAGAGGTGGCGGACGGAGGATTGAGCGGTTGGATCGGGGTGGGTTGGTCTAGATCGTTGCGTCGCGCTGGGTTGGTTGGCTGGATCGAAGTGGATGGGTTATTTTTAATATCCTCTTTTCTTTTCTTCCCTTTTTCTTGTCTTCTCTCTCACCTCGTCTGTTTCCTCCTCCCCTGGTACAGAAGAAGGGTGGTGTGGTTATGGGGGGGTAGAAGGACGACGGAGTGGGCGGGAGACGGAGAGTGGGTAATGATAATGCGTTGGATGCGGTGCATGTGTGGTGGGAGTGTGGGGGGTTAACGGCGGTCGGTGATGGAAGGAAGGGGATGATGAGAGAAAAGAGGAAGTACCAACCACACCTTGGGTTGTGTGCCACCGCGGGCTTGGGGCGGCTGGTTTTGTGGTGTTGACGGGCGAGGTTGATACCCACTGGAGGTCGGGGGTGTTGAGTGAGGGTTGATGGGTTGGTGGGCTAGGACGAAATGAATAAATACTAATAGACAAGCTGTATTGGATTTGCAAAACCTGATGCTTATTCTGCGTGGCTATCGTCGTCGTCGGTCAAGTTTCGGTCCTGTCTCCTCGTACCCTAACAAGGAAGGAAGGAGATGTCGTTGAATTAAGAAAACGCCCTTGTTTGGAAAAGGCGACCTGCGCGAAGTCTGGCTCAGCCTCAATCTCACTGCCGGGGTGGGTGTGGGAAGGTTGAGTTAGATTGCCGTTGGCTGCAGGCAGGGGGGGTCGGCGGTTTGGAGGATAAAAGCAGAAAAAAAAGGTGGGTTTCTTGGGGTTCAGCCGCACACCATCGGCCGTGTGGACACGTGGGAACGTGGGTGGGTGATGATGGGTTCGTGAGGTTCCGACCCGGTGCTGGTTGTCATGTGATGTGATCCGGGATACCAAAATGGGTTTTTGTCTCGAACATTGTTGGTGAGATGAGTCGCGGGGATTAAATAGTATGGGAGAGGGCAAAACCGGAGACGGGGGCGGAGGCGGGTTTGGGAATGGGAACGGGGACGGGAACGGGGACGGGATGGGACACGATGTTCCTAGGCCGAAGTTGAAAACGCGCATTGAAGCGGCCCCTTTTTGAGACTCGGCGAGTTATTGTTAGTTAACGCCAACATCCAGAACATATGACTCTACCACCACGAGTTCCAAAGCATGTTTATTACTGCCGCAAGGTAAGCTAGGTATGTATGTAGGTAGCGAGACTCGGGCATCCGGCCTAGCCTCCAATATTGGGTTTCGATTCGTGCTTGAAGCGAATCATTCCATCTCCCCATCTCGGTCAATGCGGGCGATTGACCCAGCCGACACCTTCCTTCCAAGATATCATCATCGGAATGGCCATCCAGATCGGCCTGCATATAGACCAGGTATCTCCTAAAACGCCCAAGATATCCGAGAGAGGTAATCGTACAAAACTCGTGTGGTTACAAAGATAGCAAAGAGAAATGAGCAAAAGAAAGCCTTGTCGGGTCACTTCGCATGCAAAAAACCACGGTGACCCGTGTTGCGCAAAGATCGAGCATGTACGTGGCCCAGTGGAACGTATCCCGTGAACAAAGGCGGAAATTGATGATGAAAACTCCATGGCCACGGAACCCCCCCCGACGGATTTCGAGGTTGATGTATACTCCTCAATAGGAGCCATGACCACACTTGGTACCCCCCTGCCAGGAAATACGAGGCATTCGGTTCTTCTTCGCAATTTTCTTCTTGGACTTGCCCTGGCTACCCGAGTGGGTGTCCTTTCCTCCAGAAGATTGCTCGCGGTCGGGCGTCTTCAAGATGCCTTTGGGGGGCTGGGAAGAAGCTGACGGGGTGCCGTAGCGTGTGCCATTCGGGGTGCCGTTGGGCGGCGCCAGGTTGCTGGATGGGCCCTTCGCAGTCCAAGGTTGCGAAGGAATCACTTTTCGAGGCGTGTAAACACCTGGAATGGGGACCGGGGTCAAGGAGGCGATCCGTGTCTTGGTCGGGGTGTTAGGCGGCATAGCCTGCGCGGCCTCGGTCGCCTTACGCATCTCCGACATGGACTGGTAGCCGGGAGGGACGCTCGCCGCGCGGATGTTCCGCTGGGTGGTGTCCTGAGATGAAGAGCCTGCCTAAGGACTCTTCACGCCGGGAACAACAGGAGGTAAAATGGGCGTGACCTTTGGAAATTTCTTGACCTCGCTCGATTCCTCGGCCGAGGATGAGGCGTTCTTCTTGGACTTTTCTTTGCCCTTCGATTTCTTAACGGGAGACGGTTCAGACTCGGCCGGAGATGGATCGACTTGCTCGATGCTGGCGCTCTCGACCCGAACCTTTTTGGACTTCTTGACGGGCGTGGACGCGATGTCCTGTTGGTTGGCGTTCCCCTTCTCGACTATCGCCGTGCTTGCGCTTCTTGGCGGCCTTTTTCGGCGTGCCGGATTTGGCGTTTAGCGGAGAGTGCCCTGGGTCATCTCAACATCGTCATCGTCGCGATGCGTCCCATTCCAATTGTGCCGGCGCCACCACTTAGCGACACCGAATGGTTGATAACGAGCCTTCAGGTTCTTCGGCTGAGGCCGAGGAGGCTTTGGCGACGGCGGCAGTCGATGCGGCGGCCAAGGCAGGCTCGCTTCCGCCCTCCTCCCCGGAACCGTGTCACACGAGTGATGTGCAGAACGCGATCGACCGATTGGCTGTCTGTTCAGAGGGTCAGTAAACAGCTTGTTAAACACGTTTCACTCAACATACGAGCTTCATAACTAGTCCCTGTCTTTCCAGGGATGAGGACCTTGATGGCGTGGTTTACCGGCTCTTCAAACTGGCCGGT
The DNA here is from genome assembly GCF_000143365.1 of Chaetomium globosum CBS 148.51. NCBI lineage: Eukaryota > Fungi > Ascomycota > Sordariomycetes > Sordariales > Chaetomiaceae > Chaetomium > Chaetomium globosum. Next base: position 296,615 of record NT_165982.1, read on the forward strand.
GTACTCGCTCCCCTCATGAGCAAAAATGGCCCTTTCCAGCATGGAACCTTGTCCAGGGGAATAGCGTGTTTCTGGATAACTTCGATAGGCACAGACTTTGGAGTCGTGAAGTACCAAATCTGTTTGCCTTTCTGCCTTTGCTTTCTTGAAGGCACGGGCAACCGCAGCGGCATCGACATTCTCCTTTGCTTTGCGAAGATGGAACCCCTGCGTAACAATTTCACGGGGCGGTGGGCTGCAAAATGGTTAGCGCTTGATTTCTCGGGGAGGGGGGGGGGGGGGGGGAGCTGGGAATACTGACACTGTGGTCTTTCCACTCAGCTTCTCAACGGCGGTGGATTCGGTCATATCCTCATCCTCGGAGTCCGAGGCGGACTGCTCCGTATCGGCTGACTCCGCGTCGCTCGTATTCTCAGAGCGGCTAGCTACCTCCTTGCCCTTCGTGTTCCCGTTGACAGTCGTAGAAGATTTGGGGCCCGGCGCCGACTTCGATTTGGACCTCTGCGCTGGCTCAGGTTCATCCTCGCTATCATCCTGGCTCTCGTCCTCACTCTCACTTTCAGCCTCGCTCTCAGAGGCTGACTCTTCATCTGAGGAAGAGGTTTTCACCGGCGCGGAATCGGCCTTGCGATCTGGCTTAACCGCAGGCGCAGAATCGCCGTCGGACTCTTCATCGCTGGACGCGCTCTCGGCGTCGGAACTCGTGTCCTCTGCCTTAAGCTTTACTTGCGCACTCTTGCTTTTTATGGTTTTCTTCTCGGATTTTGAGTCTGGCTCGGAATCGACGGCCATCTTGTCGTCCTCATCGTCCTCGCTGCTGCTCTCGCTTGCGGACGACTCAGAGTCCTGGACGTTTCTTAGGAGTGGCAGATTTGGTAGCAGAGTTCGAGCCCTTCGCTTTGGGCGATGCAGCAAGGTTGGATCCGGCCTTGGCTAGTTTGCCTGTGTTGATTGGCGTCGACGCAACTTCTTCGCTTTCATTGTTTCTCCCCAGCTCTTGGTGTCACGTTTCGTCTCGGTATCGCTGCCACTGGAGCTGTCGCTGTCGCTGTCACTGTCGCTCTCGCTCTCGCTCTCCACAGGCTTATCGGCATTGCGAGTGCGCTTTGGGTCGGTTCGAGTGAACATCTTGGGAACCATACCGCGCACGAGGCCCGCAGCAGTGGCGGCGTGCTGCGAGAGAGTGCCGATAGGCGCGCGCGGCCCTGCCATGAGGATTGATTTTAGCGGTTAATCGCAAAAAGACAAAGTTCGAATTGCGAGACGTTGGGGTGGAAGGAAGTAAAAACAACAAGAACGGGCAAGAAGCGACAGAATTGAAGGTGATCGCTGTTTGTTTCCTGCCGTTTTTTTTCCGGCCTCCAAAAAAATTCACGATAAGCTTCTCCCTGCTGCATGACCCCTGCAACAGCCCAGCTTGTGAAGGTGGGGGTTGGTGGGGTCGCTGCAACAACGGCTACTGTGGGAGATGATTGGTTGCAGGGGAGTTGGGACAAAGGGAAAAAGTTTCGATTGAACCACAAACCTTTGGAAGGAAAGAAAGCTCGACCGAATCTGTTGGTCAGGTCGCGCAAGGGCGACTTTGATCGTAGGAGCTGAATCTTGACTGAAGTTTGAGGTGGTTTGTGAATTGAAGTCGCCGCCAGAAGTCGGTGGATGCGAAATAAACGATTCGAGAAGAATTGGGTTTGGGGTTGGAAGTCGGAGAAAGCGAGGAAGAAGTTGAAGTTGGTTGCTCAAATTGTTGTTGTTTGGAGAAGGAAAAGAAATGGCTACAAACAAAAGAAGGAAGTTGGATGGCGGCAACGGTAGCAGCGGCAGTTCTACGCCAACTGGTATGGAAATCCTCAAAAACTAATTCAATTCAATAAATTGTTGCAGCCATGCTGACGCGATCCAGCGATGAGCGCGTTTGCAGCGCGGCAACAATTATGGGCAACGACGGCAGTTGCGAAAAACAACAATGTTGAGAAGAAGGCTACCCCGGAGCCAGTGCTAGAAAATCCCCGGTCTGCCCAGTTGAGAAAGAGTGAGACCCCCTCGGCTCGGTCTGTCGTAGGTCGCCGGACCAAGCGCCAGTCCCCAGAGGCACCGGTCGTGGCCGATGCGAAGCAAGCACAAGGTCTCGAAATCGGGGCAGCGGGTTCAGGGTAGGTGCACATCTCCCTGGTGTTGACGTTAACTCATCGTCGTCTTCACTTTGCGGTACTGATTCAACCCAGCCCTTCCACCCCCGGCCTTGAGTCCAACGGGATACTCGTCAGGCACCACTCATCCTTCAAGCCCAACAAGAAGAATCTCCAACGAAAACCCGGCGGCCGTATTGTTCTAGTTGCCTCTGAAGGAGAGGTAAGGGGCGCGATTCCCCCCCCCCCCCCCCCTATGTAGTCTCGGTGCTAACAAAACATAGCGGTTAGTCGTTCTTGGGAGTTTCGGCATCAAGGTCCGCGAGGGCGAAGCTACGTTCGCCGGTGCCATCTTGACCTCGTCCGACCCCGTCCAGTGGGTTCATGCTCCCCATTGCCATGCCGTGGCCGTTCTCCGAACCGCAGATGATACAGTCCTCGAGCTTCAACCCCACCCTGCCGCCAAAGGGCTGAGGCAATTGGCAGCCCTGAATCCTGCCTTTGCCAAACTCTGGAATGAGAGTCCGCAAGCAACGAGCTCAAAGTCCCAAGTCCAACCACGCTACGACCTTCCAAATTGTTTGTGTAGCCCACCCAGCTTTGACCCCATCCACCGGCTAACCTAAGCAGATATACACTTCCCAGGATGTCCCTAAGAGGGTCGTCCTGCAGGAGCTGGTCTCTCCGGCGCAGTGGAACAAGAAACTCTCGGGGCTGGCCGCAGTGAAACGGAAAGGGACTCCTGTGATGTTTCTGTGTGGGCCAAAGTCATCGGGGAAGTCAACGTTTGGGCGACTCCTGACGAACCGCTTCATCACCGACCGGGCTGGCTCCAAGAACAGGCCCTGGTCGAGCGTGATGGTCCTCGACATAAACCCTGGGGCAGCCGGAGTATTCTCCTCCTGGAGTCATCTCCCTGTTTAATATCACTATACCAAATTTGTCTCCGCCTTTCTGCCATCCCACCCTCACACCGGCAGAAGGCCAACTTCGGGCCCACGCCATCGCATCCGTCACACCGGGCCTCGACCCGGCCCACTACATCGAGTGCGTTCTCGACCTCCTCATGCACTACCAACGACACTCGGATCCCAAACCACCGCTGGTGGTCAACACACCAGGCTGGGTCCAAGGCACCGGCCTTGATATCCTAAGTGAGCTAATCATGGCCGTCCGCCCGACCGAAGTCATCTACATGTCACAAGATGGCCCCGAAGAAACGGTTAACAGCCTCCAAGAGGCTTGCACGGCCACCACTCCTCCAACCCCCTTCTCCATGCTCCCCTCCCAGCCCAGCGAGGCGTCCTCCACGCGCACATCCCTCCACTTCCGCACAATGCAGACAATGTCCTACTTCCACCTACACCCGCCCACCCAGCAACCCTACCCAACCTGGGATCCAACACCACTGAGCGAGCTGCGCCCCTGGCGCGTGCGCTACGCCGGGAAAGACAGAGGGTTCCTCGGCATCCTCTGCTACGACCACCAGCCGGCGCCCCGAGCTCCTCGCCGAGGCCATCAACGGCACCATCCTCGCGCTAGTCAAGCTCGAGGACCGCGCCGCGCTGGGGTACCTCCTCCCCGATACCGATACCGACACCGACGCTGACGCTGATGCCCACCCCAGCGCCCTCCCCCTCCCCCTCCGTCCTCCTCCTCCTCCACCCTTGGCAAAAAACACCCGCATCAACCCGCTCTCGACACCCCTAAAGCAACAGAACACCAACCCCAAACCCAAACAGACTCCCGCCTGCGCTCTCCTCCCCAACCCGCGATCCCGCCACCCTCGCCCCGGAACAGTCCCGCCTCCTCGGGCCTCGGGCTCGTGCGCGGCGTGGATACCGTGCGAGGTAGAGCTGCAGTTGCTGGACTCCGCGGGGGGTGGTTGATGGTGTTTTGGGTCTGCACGATGGGGGTGGTGGCGGTGGGGAGACGGCGGCAAAGGGATTGGTGTTGGTGGCGGGGCGGTTTGATACGCCGACGTGGGCGTATGGCGAGGATTTGTATCTGAGGGGGGTTGGGAGGGGGGGTGGTGTGGGGAGTGTGGGGTTGGAGGGTGGTGAGGATGGGGATGGGGATGGGTATGGGGATGATGGGGGTGAGGATGACAGTGAAGATGAAAGTGAGGGTGAGGGTGAGGGTGACAGTGGAGATGAAAGTGAGAGTGGGGATGGGGGCGATGTGGGTGCTGAGCGGGAGGCCGGCGGCAGGAAATCGCGGAGGATGGTTGGCGAGGTGCCGTGGGTGGAAATGCTGCACGGGAGCCAAAGGCGGGCTGTGGGGAGCAAGGTGTGGAGGGTGAGGAGGGATTTGGGGAAGAACTAATGGAAGACAAATATTGTGCATGTCTCGGCGGTATGGTCGGCGTGTCACATATAACTGTTTCTAGAAGAAACTTGACGAAGCCAGAAAGGGACCCGTCTCGGGTATCATATAATGTACGCGTCCCATCGACAGTGTGTACATCGAAATCATAGGTCATTCCCATACACCGCTATGCACCCACCCAATTCACTACCAAACCCACACCAACCCGCCCACCTCTACGAGCAACGCGAATAGCTGATAGCTTTGAAGAGACACGCGAGTTAGGGATAATAGCTCCCGCCACCAAGACTACCCCTAGCAGGAGAAGACGTCCGGGCCCGGGATGCTGTACTCGTCGGAGGGCGACATGGAGTAGATGTCGACGACGATCCCGGGGTCGTTGGCCGGGTACGCGCCAGGGAAGCTGACGGTGTTGGAGGGCACCGAGCCGGAGCCGCCAACAATCTTGATCTGGGCGCATTCCATCTGGTCATGATGTTAGCGGGCGGGGGGGGGGGGGTTGGCTGGCGATGATCAGTGGGGAGGAAGCTTACGTAGAGCTGGGCACCGCCGGGGGAACCGGCGCTGTGAAGAGCAATCATCTCGGCACGGAGGAGGTACTCGCCCTCGGGAATGCAAGCGGGGATGTCGCTGCGGATGGTTAGTACCTATAGTCGAGCACACTCGTGAGGCATCTTACATGGTGTGGAGACCAGAGTTCTCAATGACGGTGCTGGTGCCCCACTGGCCGCCGTTGTAGCCGTCCTCCTGGATCTTGAACCATCCATCGCCGGATGCCACTGTCGGACACAGCGTCGTCGACCTTCTTGAGGTAGGCCAGGGTCGGGCCCTTGTGGCTCGCATCCATCACGTCGTCGGGGCCAGAGGTGAGAGTGTGCCTCCAGACGGCCTTGACGGTGGTGCCGGCGGTGACGGTGATGATCTCGCCAGACGGGGTCGTCGGGTTGGGGCCGCCGTTGCAGGCAACGTCGTCCGAGGTGACGTCGGTGATGGGGCCATCGTAGGTTCCGGGGTCCGGATGGCTGTGAGACACCGGGTATGTTGTGCCATCCGCCTCGAGCTGGACGAAGATGGTGTGTGCCGAGGCCACTGAGGCAGCCGCAAGGAGAGTGAAGGCCTTCATTGTGGATGTAGGGGGATGCTGTAAGTTGCTCGGTGGTCTCCGTCACAAAGCTGACAATGGGGGCTGGGATGGGAAGCTCTATTTATATTAACTATCTGCTTGCTCAACCCGGTTCTTGTTGCCAACCCCTTGACGGCCACGCCCTCAGAACCTCAGCCATGCATCACCATTCTGGGGTCTGGGATTGGGCGAGCCGCATCCAGGACGTGAGACTGACGCGCTGGTCGTGATACTGACGAGCTTGCGCGTGGGGGAGAGGCGGAAGAAGGAGGTCCGAACGGAGGAATTCATATATTTAAATGGAGAGAGCGTCTCATCCCGGCGTGCAGATCGCCTTGTTCTCTTTCCCATGCCCGGGTCACGGCCGTGGGATCGGCAAGCTGAGACCCATTTTTCTCCCAACGGTGCACCTTTTCTCGAAGTCGAAAGACTGAAATCGGTGGAACAACAAACCCTGTTCTTTGAAGATCGCCGGTTGCTTTCCGGGGTAAAGTCCAAGCGACCATTGAGAGACCTGCAAATGCCCGTGGTGGGCCACACCAGCACAAGTCGCCCCGTGTATTTCGGGTGAATTGGCGACTTCAAAACCACGCCGTCTTGTTTCCGGCGGGAAAGAGGGCCCAGGGCGGCAGGGCGGCAGGGCGGCTCGACGAAGCCAGAGGCATAAAAACGACTTGGGTTGATAAACTCCACATTCGGTAGGTATCAGGTTGAGACAACTGCCAGAAAACCCGGTTTTGCTGCCCACCAGTGCCGTTTTTGGAAGGCTCGCGTTGTACGGGCGGGAGGGAAGTTGCTTCTCCTTGAGGAAGTGTGGAAGAGCGGATTGCGCGGGAACGGGAGAGCTGCCCTGGGTTCCGACAGAAAGGGGAGATCTGGGGTGCTCGGGTGCATGATAGTTGAACTTTTCTTCATCCGCGGTGTGTATTAGCAACATTTATCAAGTGATGCAGTTGCTTGAGCTCACTTAAGCTCAATCGTGAGAAGTGAAAGGGCGCAAGGGAAGATTGGGGGGTAGGTAAGGAAAGAACTAAAGGAGAAAATGAACAGGGAACGAGTGAAAAGTGCTTACATTAAATTGAAAAGAAGTCCCGCCATTCTGCCTTCCATCTCTTTCCCTCTTGAAAAGCACCCGGTTGAGGCCCCCAAGGAATAGCAATTGTGACGGGGAGAAGGTTTGCCCGCTTCTTTCCAACTTGGAGTCATCGCCCGACCTCCGTCGCTTGATCTTGCAACGTCCTTCCTTCGGTCTCGCTCGCGGCACACCACAAGCCCGACTTCGCTCAAGTCTGCTCTCCATTTCGCTTTGACTTGACTTCGCCTCCCAGTCCGAAAATCATGCCAAATCGAAGGCCCGCCCGTGCTGGGTTTTGGTAATGCTTGTCAGCCAATACTCGAGTATGCCAAAAAGAAAATAGCATTTGCCTTGCGGTATAAGCGACCAATCGAGTTGCCGAAAAGATTCGAAGCGCTTTAAGTTGTTCTAGCACAATGCTTTCTCTGCCGTCAAGTTCCCTTTGTTTCCGGTGATGGCAGGAAGGGAATTGGTCGTCTAATGCAAGGCAGCAGCAGGACCCCCCGAGACAAAGCCATTCGTGATAAGCTATGTCCAGTTAGCACAGGATCCCAACGAAATATATAAGGGCCCTGAAAGGGATAAGACCAACTTACCTTCGGGTTGCCTCTCTCGCACAAACTACCAGAAACCATCAGAAACCACAGGGCATTTCCCAGCACGACCAAGCCACTTCAGTATCCATACTTAACTTCTTAAAGACGATGGAAACCGGCAGTTCAGAAGCCCAGCCAGCGAGCGGCTGGAGTGGCACTCAAATCGCACTGATAACTGTGTTGGCAGTCGTCGCTTGCGCATCGGTACTCGGGTTCGTCGTCAAGATTTTGGGGTGCTGGCTGGAATCGAGGGAAATGACACGTAGGGTGGACAGCGCAGTAGCAGAACTTGGCCTTCAGAAACCCCGTGCCGCGTTACTTCAAGAAAAGCCAAACCGCCGAAATATTTCTATCAGCGCCAACACCCTCAGGGGCTCCGAAGCATATTCTGCTACAGTCCCTGCGGTTCAGCCCCTTCCATTTGTTGTACAGCCCAGTCCGTCTGTTGTACAGCCCAGTCCGTCTGTTGGCGGCCGCGATGACGAGAGTGACAGCAGCGACAGCGATGGGAGTGTGGAGTCACCTCGGGGTACGAGCGTTGTCCAGCCTCGTAGAGCAGTGCCGGCAACCCAAGTTCAACCGAGCGAGATCAAACCGATCATTTTGCTACGAAGGTCACAGATCTACGACGGCAACCTGGGGACCGCCGTTGTTGATCAGGACTTCGAGATTTCCTTAGACGGCTCCTTGCCCCAAGCCATTGATAAAAAAGAATCGCCCATGGCCCGTCGCACGCAGAATCCGTCTCCGGCACGGGACTCCCGACTTCAAATCAACCGCTACTGGACCGAAGATACAGCCAAGTCTGCCCCAGAAAAACCGCCAAGTCAGGGCTAAGTCCAACCGAGGTCGAGACCCGAATACCGAGGTTGACCAAACCAACAGCCAGGCCCAGGATATTGGCGCCATGCAAGTCGCGATCTTCGAACAATGAGAGTCATCTGGGCGAGCCCGAGACACCGGAATCCCCCATACCCTCCCGTTCCAGAACCATGGTTTGAATGGCTCCCTGTCTGTCTTGCAGGTCTCCGGTGAGATAGTCACCTGGCCCCTTCGTGATGGATGATCCAGAACCTCTATTCATAGTTAGGCTAGTGTTACTCAAATTGCAAATGCAAGGGCGTTCTCCTACCACAACAAGGTGCGTCAGAATGACAGTGTATCTATCAACCAGCTTTACAGCCATGCTAATGTGACCTTGCCACGTTTTTGTTTAGACTCCGGCCAGTTCCTCCCGCTCTTCGAGTTATCCTCCCATTGTGTACATACATATCTTTGTGCTTGCTCGGGTCTAAAAGTGTATGTTCCAGCCATCCCATCTTTCGGGGGCTTGTCGTTGACAGCAGATCGTGCTGTGCCCCTCACCCACATCCCACATCCCACACCGCCCAAACATCAAAGTGGACAACTGAGAGAGTGACTCGGTTGCCCAGCGATAACAGACCGAGGTTCCAGGGGACGGGGTCCTAGTTGTGGCCGTGGATGCAACTGCCAAGTCGTTAGACTTGATCCACCGCTGCGTGGCCATCGAATGGAAGAGTGCTGATTACGCCACAGACTTGATGGCCGGATCGGGAGAGCTGTGGGTGGTTGAGGCGCATCCCCGGAGGCTCTGGCGCCCACACACCCATCCTTTCCGCTCGGTAGGGACCCCAATCGCAAGGAAAGCCAGAACTCGGTGCATCGGCTGGCGAAGGACTACCGTACCGTGCCGAGCTCGGGAAGCACAACACTACGACCTGACTGGATTAGCGCCCAGGCGTGCAAAGGGCCAACCAAGCTAGAGGTACAGAGGTACCCCAGATTCGGAGAGAAGTTGGTTTGTTGCAGCTTGTCAAGATTGTCCGTCTGCTCCAGCATGTTTCGCGTCTCTCCACAGCCCCTCAGCCCATCCCTCCCCTCCTCCACAACCCACTCCCCTCCCCTTTCCCCGCGTTTGCGGAGCAGCCAGCGGCAGTTATCGCGCTTATTACACAAAGGGGTATCCCTGTCGAACCTTCGGATTCCTGGACATGTTCAGTCGCATCTCGAACCACCCAACCACCCTCCCACCAATGCGCAGCCCTGCTCCAGGCTTTTTTTTCGCCTCCCCGTCCCACGTGCGCAACACAAACGCCTCCCTACCTGGAACGGCGCCCACACCCGGATCTGGTAAATCGTCCTGTCTTGCACACAACGTCTCTCCATCGAGCATGGGGGTCTGATTGGGCTCGCCGAGGCATTCCCCCCAGTCCCCCCCGGATGCGGGGAAAAGCCTTGGCCCTTGGCTGCTTCGGCCAGACCTGGGTTGGCTCGGGCTATTGACCCAGGTTGTGAGTTGGTGTGCAGCAGTTAGGATATGGGGGCCATGTCAAGTGCGAGGGCAGGAGGGGGGCCGATGGAGAAGATTGGAATAGTGGGCGGTGGAGGTAGTGTGAGGTGAGCCGTATTGGGTTGTGCTTCTTGGGATGTGGTGCTCGGCTGTTCCTTCTGCATTGGATTCTGGAGCTTGGGAGGGTTCCCGGGAGCCAAGGATGCTTTGATGCTCCCTTGACCAGGGGCTGCGATTGGAGGTCCATCGGAGATCTCCGGTAGTTACAGGGTTGGGGTAATAGGGAGGGGTCGGGGGAAACGGGTATCG
>NT_165982.1:307192-312902 GCF_000143365.1 Chaetomium globosum CBS 148.51
CCATCCAACCAGTCATGATGCGAAAAAATGGGGCGCGGAATTCTTATGGGTGTTCACATGCATTCTCTGGCGCGCCCTCCAAGAATGGAATGGGATTTTCGATAACATAGACTAGGGACAAAGGGTGGACTTTCTTCCTGGGTTTTTTTGTAAACCTTAATTCTACCCCCCCTCGAGGGGGGAGGGACCACTGGTGCCTAACTCATGAGTTAGGCTTTTCCTCGCCCGGGGTTACCCTGCTGCCCACTGGGTACACAAAACGTAAAAACCCCCCGGGGGGGGGGGGGGGGGGGGGTAGAGGAAAGGGGAGTGGTTGGCTGACATTAAATAGACGAGGTTGGCAAGCGGAACTCGGTGTTTTACTTGGTCGGCTGTGTCGCTTCTGCCTTTGCCGGTATCCTGGCTTTCGGAGTGGGTAGCCTCCTTCGTGGTTCTCGAGGCCATCATATCCACTAACACGCGAGCAGCTCATGCAGATGGGGGGTCTGGCTGGCCTCAACGGCTGGCGCTGGATCTTCATTATCGAGGGTATCATAACCGTGCTGCTTGGTTTTGTTGGATACTGGCTTCTGGTTGATTTCCCCGACGCAAAGCGCAAGAGCTGGAGCTTCCTCTCAGCTCGGGAAAAGGAGTGGTGAGTTGCTAACACGATCCGGGAGCCCTTTGTGTTCGTTCTGCCACTGACGATGGACGCTTAGGGTGTGCGCTCGTGTCGACGCCGATCGTGGAGACGTCAAGCCGCAGCCCTTCTCACTGGCCAAGTATCTTCGCGCTGGCACCGACATCAAGGTGTGGGCGTACGCCATGATCTTCTTCAACACCACAACCGTCACCTACGCGCTCGCCTACTTCCTGCCCATCATCCTCAGGGGGAGCATGGGTTTCAGTGTCGGCGAGGCGCAGTGCCTCGTGGCGCCCCCCTACGCGTTCGCCGGTATCATCATGTACGCCACGGGCTGGGCGGGCGACAAGTACCGGCTGCGCGGACCCATCATCATCTTCAACTGCCTACTGTGCATCATCGGCCTCCCGATCATGGGCTTCCACACGAACGCCGGCGTCCGCTACTTCGGCGTCTTCCTCGTCACCGCCGGCGCCAATGCCAACGTGCCCGCCGCCATGTCGTACCAGGCGAACAACATCCGCGGCCAGTGGAAGCGCGCCTTCTGCAGCGCCACCTTCGTCTCGTTTGGCGGCATCGGCGGTATCGCCGGCAGTCTCGTCTTCCGCGACCAGGATATGCCGGGCTACCGCCCGGGCCTGTACGCCTGCATCGCCACCACGCTCCTGACCATGCTTATGGTGGGCGCGCTTTCGCTTGACTTTTACCGCCTTAACAAGAAGGCTGATCGGGGCGAGAGGGAGCTCGAGTGTGATGCGGTAAGTCTTTCTGTGATCCGGGTAGGGGTTGGGCTTGTGCTGACATGGTTGCAGGATGATAACTACGAGCCTGGATTCCGCTACACTTATTAAGTCCCGGGTAGACGGGATGTTTATGAGCCGAGCGGGTAACTTAATGAGCGATATCAATGATGAGCATGGTTTGGGTTGGGACTGGAACGCCCGGTTGTCTAGCGGCTGCGATGAGATACCATTATGAAGTAGTTCGGTCGGTTGTTATATCTGAATGCTCAGTTCAGTTGATGGTGCTACCAAACACCCCTCAGCCGTGCTTCCATGTCATCCCGACCGGCGCTGGCAGTGACGAGTTCAGGTGGATATCCCGTACGTTGGAGCCCACAAAGACAACCTTCTCCCTGTCGGTGATCTCCCAGTTCTGCGTGGTCGTGTTCCAGTTGCTGACATCCCTCCGCGTCAGGTTGAACGTGACCGTCTTGGTCTCTCCCGGCTCAAGCTCAACCTCGTCAAAGCCGCGGAGAATACCCCAGGGGTTGTCTTCGCCACCGAGTTGGACGAACTGTGGTTGTGTCAGTGTCAGCGGTTCATCCCATCCTGGTCACTGACTCGGGGGTAGAAAGTAAACAAACGTACCAGCTGAGGTATCTCAGTCCCCTTCACCTTGCCCTGGTTTGTAATACGCGCAGTAATCGTATACAAAACCTCATAGAGCCCCGGGTTTCCCCCCGGCGCCCCTGAAGCAGGCAGAAAAGGCTGGGCCGAACCATCCCTCGCCGGGGCCGGGAAATCGCTAACATTCCCAGCCCCCCCAGCAACAAACTCTTCACTATTATTCAACCACGAATACACATACGGCGATATCCTCCCAAACCCCTCCGGCGCCACATGTTTCCCCAACCCCTCCTCCACAACCCCAAACACCGGCGCCGGCCCCGTCACCCCCTCAGGCGCCCCCAACACCGGCCCCACCACCTCCTCCCTCCTCGCCACCGTCAAATTCGCATACCCAAACCTCGTATACCCCAACCCAAACCCAAACGGATACACCACGCCCCTCCCCCCCTTCTGAAACCACCTATAATCCACAAACACGCCCTCCCCAAACGTCTGCACCGCCCTCCTCGGATCCCCCGCCTCCCGTAACAACCACCCCTCCCCATAATCCGCCTCCTCCGTCGCCCACGTAAACGGACTCCGCCCCTGCGGCGCCACCCGCCCATACAGCACATCCACCAGCGCGGCGCCCGACTCCTGCCCGGGGAACCCCGCCCACAGGATGGCCGAGACGTTGGGGTGGTCGGCGATGGAGGAGAGGAGTACGGGGCCCGGGGTGTGCAGCACCACGATGGTGTGGCGGTTGACGGCGGCGACGGCGGCGATCAGCGCGTCGCCGTTGCCCCAGAGGGTGAGGTTGTTGCGGTCGCCGGCGTTGGAGGCCACGGTGAGGTAGTTCTCGCCCGAGGTGGCGGCGGCGAAGACGATGGCGGTGTGGGCGGTGGAGGCGAGGGCTTGGGCGGTGGGGAGGTCCCAGTTGGAGGTGGTGTTGTGGAAGGTGGTGTTGGTGAGGCGGGATTGGTGCAGGAGGGCGGTGGCCGGGGAGATGAGGTAGGGGAAGTCGGCGGTGCCGGAGCCATAGCCCATGGCGATGGTGCCGGGCCCGCCGAAGCAGCCGCGGTCGGGGCAGGCGTTGGGGCCGTTGGGGGGGTCTTGGGCGTCGTCGCCGATGACGGCGATGCTGGGGGGTGCGGAGAGGGGGAGGATGTTGTTGGTGTTTTTGAGGAGGACGATGGATTTGGCGCCGATTTCGCGGATCAGGGCGGCGTGGTCGGCCTGGACGTCGACGAACTCGTTGACGGTGGTGATGGATTGGTTGGAGGAGGGGTGTAAGGGGCCGGTGGTCTGGTTGGTCCACGCGGAGAAGTTGATGTCTGGGCGGGAGGTGTAGTTGCCGGCGTGGACTTTGAAGTAGGCCGCCATGATGCGGACCACCATGTCATCAAGCCGCCATTGGGGTATGTCACCCTTGAGGACTGCTTCGGTAAGGCCGCCCCCCCATAGTGCCCCGTAGGGTTTGGGGCCGCCGTCACCGGGCATGGCCATGTCAAGGCCGCCGAGTGCTGAGCCGAGGGTAGTGTGTTGGGCTCCCCAGTCCGACATGACTTTATCGGTTAGCAGGTTTTTCCGTTATCCCTGACGGGTCACACTCACCAAACCCTTGAAACCCCAGCTCGTTCTTGAGCAGGTAGTTGGTGGTCCACTCATTCTCGCACGAATACGTCCCGTTGATCTTGTTGTACGAGCACATGACGGAGCCGACGCCTGCCCTGACAGCGTCGGCAAACGGCCAGAGGTAGAGCTCGTGCATAGTCTTGTCATCAATCCGCACGTCGATACTTCCCCGGTAGTGTTCCTGCTCGTTGAGGATGTAGTGCTTCGCGCAGGCCACCACACCACGGCTCTGGATGCCCTGGATGGACTCGGCCATGGCGACGCCAGCGAGATAGGGGTCGGGACTTAATCATCAGCACCATACACCTTGTTTGACCAGTTAATAGATATCGGGATAAACATACCCAAATCCCTCCCAGTTCCTCCCCCCCTGCGGCACTCTCCCCAACGGCCCTGACGCCGGCCCCAGCATAACATCGATGCCCTTCCCCCTGAACTCGGCGCCAATAGCCTCCCCCCGCAGACGCATCAACCGACGGCTGAAGGTAGCAGCGACATTAATGCCAGCAGGAAAAGCCGAGTTATTCTGGGCTGATCACCACAGTTAGCTCACATCCACGCATCATCCCCCCAACCAACCAACCCACCACCACCCCCAGCAACAAACCCAAAAAAAACAACCAGAAAAAAAAAAAAAAAAAAAGAGAAAAAAAAAAGAGCAAAAAAAACACAAACTCACTATTCCTCACCCCCAACGGCCCATCCTCCAAACACAGCCCCCGAAACCCCACCCTCGGCACACCCCCCGTATTCCCAATACACCGATCCGCCTCCCACCCAGTCCCCGTCGTGAGGTTGACCTTTTCCGTGAGGGTCAGGTCAGCGACAAAGGCCACGGCTTGGGCGTAGGCTTCGGCCCAGGACTTGTCCTCTGCGGGGTCGGGGGTACTGCCAGGGTTGGGTGGGGTGGGTGAGGCCCAGGGGGAGGGGTAGCCGAGGAAGGGGGTGTCGGCGGGCGTGGGTTGCCGGGGGGGTGGCAAGCAGGAGGAGGGGGAGGAGGAGGGTGGTGGTGGTGATCATGGTGGTGGTGGTGTGGTGGTGTGGTGGTGCAAAGGTTTGGGGGGTTAGTTCATGGCTTGACTTGGTTGGGTGTGGGCAGGTTGTGAGCCCGAAAGACAATCCGAGTGTGTCGCCCGCTCACTTATCTAAAGTGATCATGAGGTGAACTGGCGTGGAGCCAGCACCACTTCCGCTCCGGCAGATCGCAGCCAGGTCCCATCCCCGCGGGGTCAACACAAACGGCCCGCGGTAACTGCAGTCCATCAATTGGAGCAACTGAGTGAGACAGCTCGACGAAAGAGACTGGAGGGGATAGGGTCGTCCCGCCATTTAGCCATAGTGCTCGGGCAGTATTCGGGGTTACTGGGAGACATCTCCGCTCCGTGCTACCTTACTACCGCTCGCAGATCCGGATACCGGCAGTCGAATACCCGACGTCTATGGCCGCTCGGTTCCAAGCGAGCGGTGGTACAAAGTACCAACACATGTTCCACACTTTAAAGTTCAAAAAGGGGCGTGTGTTCTAGGAACGGTGGGTGGGTAACCTCGAAATCCCGGGTGGTGATGGTAGATGCCAAGTAAACAAGATAACAAAATAAACAAAAAGTGGCTGAGAAAAAAGCAGGCAGCCTAGTCCAAAAGAATAGCAGAAGCTCACCGGCCAGCCCCCCTCTCAATTGGGTACCAGTTAGGTGCGTTAAGTCAGCTGCCTGGGAGAGTGAGGGTGGTCCGGTTACTAGGGATTTGCTCCGAAACCCCGGGGGCTCGAACCTACAACCTGTGGATATTGGAAGGAGGCGAACTACTACCCGGGCTTTAGAGGACCACCGCTGGTAACCACTGAGCCACCCGTTGGGGTAGGCGGTGGTCCTCGTTGGAAATCAGGCGCGCGGATCTGATACATATGGCGCCAACCACCTCGGGAGATGTGAAAGGGTTGATTAGCATGTTAAAGGCAAAAAAAGCCCAAAGACTTTTGAAGGGAATGAACCTGGGAGTCGATGACCTCCACCCTTAAAAAAGAAGCATGTGCCTCACGCCTCACGGAAGATAACCACCAATACAATCCGTTGTGACATCCCAACCAGGTGATAGCCAACCAGTCTAGAGCCAACTCCAACTC
>NT_165982.1:313483-316821 GCF_000143365.1 Chaetomium globosum CBS 148.51
AAAAGGCTTTAAGTCAATGGCCGTGACCCCCAGGGAGGCGAGGGTGGAGGTTTCGGTAGGACGCTGTCCCACCCAACAGGAATCCCCGAGGCTTGACCAGGACGATGGACTTGTGTAGTAGCCGGGTAGACCTCTGGGCGGCCCGGCCCGCCCCTTCTGTTTAAAGCCCCGGGAAGTGTTTCGCCGCCCATGGGCCGGATCCGCAAAGGGGGCTATGAGAGAGACGCCCAACATGTGGGATCAGAGGGGACGATCGCGGCAAGCGTCGCAGAATTGTTCATCTTAAGGATTGAATGGCACGTTCGTCGGTGCCGGGCTCTAAGATGCGGATTTCGGTTCGCGGCCACTAGGTGTTGTCAGGTGGAATACAAGAAGAAACTGGGGGGGGGGGGGGGAGTGGACTTACCAACAACCAAAACACCGTTTACCTGCCGGCCCTCCCTCAGTCCCCCTACCGAGAGGAGAGTTGCACTAGCCGGCTGCCCAGTATCCGCATTCAATGTGCTGATTGAGATGACCTTGTCGGCATTGCCCTTGGACACGCCGGCCAACTGCGCCGAATATGTCTGCCCCGACGGGAGGACCTTGAAGGTAGCCACATGCCCCAGGCTCGTCCCGACAAAGCACGCAATGCTGGAGTAACCGTCTCCTTCCAAAGTCAAGACACCAAACTCGATGGCGGTCGGGTATTCTTTTGTCCCGGGCGCCGCCTTGGACGAGTGGCCCTTGAGAAACGACGACCGCTTCTCCTCCTTGACAAAATCCGCGACAGACGCCTGGAAAATGACACTCGGCCCGCGCAGGTCGATGATGCTGAAGAAGCCGCCTTCGGAACCCACGGCGACGAACCCGACATCGGAAACTGTGATCACACTGATAGGGCCCTGCATCATCTCGTAAAGGACAAACGGCTGCAGGCCGTCCTTAAGTGTGGGCTCCGAACGCGACGAGATGTCTGTCAACCCCCCCGGGTTCGAGTTCAGGGGCTTCGTGGCGTCCCGGCCAAAGTTCCTGTTCCCTCCCCACTTGTAGATGACAACTTCTCCCTTCCTCGTGCCGGCGGCAAACTCCCCGGTAGCGCCGGACATGGAAAGCGCCGTGACATTAACATCCTCGAACCGGTCGAGCGCCCGAGCGACATCCACTTGTAACTGTAGAGGGTTCTCAATCTCGTCGCCGTGACCAACATCCCAGATCCGGATCGTGCTGTCGGCATGAGCAACCTGGATAATATTGCGGAAGTCCCAGCCCGCCCTCCTATTATTCGAAGCTGGGGCGCCGCCCCTCAGGATCGGGTCGCCCCGGTTGCGCGTCTCGGTCAGGCCCAGCCACCTCTCGCGCGCCATGGTGCTAACGGCGATTTTCTGCACGAACGGATGCACGAACGACATGCTCGGGTGCAGCATGTTGGTTGGGCTGATGGGGTACCCGGACGGGAAGCTCATGGTGATGATCTCGCCCGAGGTGAGCATGGTCATGATGGCGATCGGGTCCTGCGCACCATCAAAGTACGGCGACGACCGCGGAATCAGGCAGTAGTTCGCGACCGCAGCGCCGGGCGGTATCGGCAGGGTCAGCCGCCTCTTCGCCTCGAAATGGTTCGTCAGCACCTCCCACGACGACGTCGCATACGTAGGCGTCGGCCCCAGCTCCAAAAACGTCAACCCCTTCTGCGGCTCATCCACCGCCTGCCCACCCGCGATCAACAACGCCGTATCATCCGGGTTCTGCTTGCAGCACCACGCAATCTTCACAAACGGCACCAGGGGCGTCGGTTTCGCCGCCGCCCGCTTCCCCCCAACCTCATTAACCCTCGTCTCATACACCGACCTCGCCGCCACGACCCTCCCATCCTTCGGATCCCAAAACACCAAACTCCCATCCTCATGCGCCGTCAGCACAAAAGTCCCCGTCGGATGCCACACCGCCTGCACCACCCTCGGCCGGCGCTCCCTCTCCACCCCGCGCCCATCCCCACCCGGCGCCCCCGCCGGCACCACATACTCAAAGTACTTGGTCGCCGCATTCTGCTTGAACGAATACACCACCGCGCCATGCGTATAGCCAATCAACAACTTCCCAATATCCCTCGGATGCAACTGCAAACTCACGACCCCAATGCCCACCCCCATCCTCAAATCCACCCCCCTCGGATCGTCCCTTAACCGCCACAAATTCGGTACTCGGAACCCCGTCGCCTGCCGCTCGCGATCGAGGTCATACGCCCACACGTCGGCGGCATTCTGCATGGCCACGAAGGCCCAGTCCAGGCCCGGGTCGGTCGCGACGCAGGCGACGCGGCCGTAGGTGGTCTTGGCGGCCTGGCGGCCGGAGGCGAGGTCCCAGATGGCGAGCTCGTTGTGGGAGTCGAGGCTGACGAGGCGGTTGGCGACGAAGGCGAGGTGGCGGATGGCGGGGGGTGGTTGGGTGGTGGTTGTTGTGGAGGAGGAGGAGGCGGTGGGGTTGAAGAGGGGGGGTTTGCGGGATGAGGGGGAGGAGGGGGTGAAGGTGCGGTGGACGCGGTGGGCGCCAAAGACGTAGATCTGGGCGGGGCCGTATTGGGAGGTGGTGGTGCCGACGGCGAGGAGGGATTGGATGGGGTCGTAGGCGAGGCAGCTGTGGTAGGTAGAGGAAGGAGGTTAGCGAGGTTCTTTTCGTCTTTGGGGATGGGAAGACGGAGAGATGAAGGACAACGGTTATTATATAAATGGAACGAAACCGGCAGATAGACAATAGAAACAAGACATAGCCATGGACGGACAGGGACATAGGCATAGACATAGGCATAGACATACCTGATCTGCGAGTTGATGCCATATCGCGATTGTTCGTCTGGATTGAATGACCCCGGCGTGATTCCCACTGAAAGGTCATTCTGAACCCCAGCCTGTCTAGCCCGTAAAAAGCTCGCCATATTTTCTTTGCTTGAATCCCACGCAGCACAATACAAAGTATTGATGGTGATTTGGTGTTGGGGACAGGGCTGACTGGAAAACGGGAGTTTCGGTTGGTGCTGACGACATGTAACTTTACAAAGAGTGAGGGACGTGGGGTGAAACGGCCGGGGTGCCCTGCTTGACTGACCAGCGGGAACGCCAAGCGAAAAGAACCCGCCCCACCCCAAAACCGACATGAGCCGAAATCCCGCGGACCCTGGCGCTCCTCATAAACCAACGCCGCAAGACACAAACACGAAAGACTCAGCCCGCATAGCTCGGCGACGCGTAAAAAGGGCAAGTCAAAATTACACCAGAGGAATGGACGACCAAGAAAAAAACTAAATGTCGAAGTACAATGGGCCTCACATTTCCAAGTTACAATCAAAAAAAAAACAAATG
>NT_165982.1:317906-319481 GCF_000143365.1 Chaetomium globosum CBS 148.51
CGGCAGTGCTGCCGTGGGAGACATCGACGCCAATCATCATGGTCGAATGTGCTCAAAAATGCGCCTTGCTCTGCTGGCAATCTTCGAGGTCTGCCCACCCAGCTTGGAGTTGACCTTCATGCAGACGTTCGAGCAGTATTGACCCTGAGCCTTCCGAACGTGTTGGGCCTGCAGCATCTGCGACAAGCATGCAACGCCGCAGTCGTTGGCCTGCTTGAACCTGTCATAGACAAATGCCGTCTTGTCCCTGAGAATGTAGAAAATGATCTGGGGCGTGAACTTGTTCTCTTGCCCGCACCTTTGGTAGCACCCCCGGACGATCTGGTCCACCGGTACACCCCGCGGAGGCGCATAGATCTTTGGGTCATTCACAATCTTGCCGCCGTGACCTGCGTACGTGGTCTTGAAAACCTTGGCAAAGTTCTCCGCAGTCGTCTTGTCGATGCAGTTGTCGACAATGACGAAGGCCCACGAGGTAAGCGGCACCTTGTTGGGGAGGACGAACTTCACGCCGCGGAGATCCCAGCGGCCCGTCATCTTGGGATCGACGGGTCTTCCAGCATACTGGATGACAGGGTTGGGGAGGACCTTTGCTGGGATCATCGGCATGGTCGGGTTGATCTTGATGCCGAAATGGGCCAGGTAGCGGTCTTGGCCCCATTCGAGATTCTGCACCATCTTCAAGACCTCGGCCTTGCGCTGCGGGGGACGCTGCACGGCAAACTTGATCATCTCCGAGGTCTGGAGCTCTTGTCAGCCACATTACATCGAGGCACGGCGACGATATGGGGCGCATACCTGGTTGGGGTCCAGCTTGAAGGGGTACGGGTTGAACCGGTGAACCTCGCAGACTTCCATGGGAAAGAGTCCGGCATTGGTAGACTCAATCAACGGCAAATACCAGTGCTGGATCCTGGTCTTGTAGTGCTGTAAATAGTAGTCGGCAATGCTGTATGTCTTGGTGGAGCCATCGGGCATCTTCTTGTTGAACGTGACCGCCTTCGCGTTGGCGCCCAGCTCGCCATACTTCACGTCAAAGGCGAAGCCCTTGACCTTATGCTCCTTGGAAGCCTTGGAGTCGCCGCGATGCTTCACTTCGAAGCGGATGTTCTGGAGGCGGCGGAGAGCCTTGAAGGCTTCCGACATACCCCAAGCATCCGCGCCACCTTTTCCTCCAACCTTTACAGGCAGGAGAGCCTTTCGTAAGCCCTCATAGTCCACTTCATAAAGATTTAGCCGGTGACAAGATATGACGAAAAGGGAAAGGGTCCGCGAGAAGAAGTGGATTTGGGGCAGCACTCACGATTGTCCCATTTACGGTCCATGCAGCTCAAGAAGTTGCGCGCCAGCTGCTCAAACTTCTGACCGACCCAGAAGGTTTGGTTGGCAACATCGACATTGACGCCGAGCCCCATACCGCCGGTATTGTACGACTGGTGCATAGTTAGCGCAGTAAATCAAACCGGGAGGGTAGCACATACGTCGTTGAGACGAATGGCGGAGTAAATGCCCTTGATGGCCTCAGTGACCGTTGTTGAGTTGCTTCGTCTCCGAGTATTGGTGAAAAGAGTGCGC
>NT_165982.1:321341-337895 GCF_000143365.1 Chaetomium globosum CBS 148.51
GAGGAAGAATGTGTGTGCGTCATACGGTAGAAGTAGGTCCAAGAACCCGCCTTTGAGTTAAGGCGTTTTTTCAATGGAAATGAAGTTCGAAGGATGTGGACAGGGAAAGGGTTTGGAGGAACAACCCTCCACTGTGTGATGTCGGGGGTATGGTACCAGTCAAGCCGGCCCTGTTTAGGCTCAACTTTATGGTTTGGGATTTGGTTGGAGCTCTGGGGAAGGTGTATGTGTTCGCTCGTTTTAATGATGTGGAGGTGTGGAGGAGTGAGAGGGCAAAGGATCGGGGAATATACCGATAACTGCTGCGAGAAGGGGTCAAATGCGGGCTGGTTTGCGATATCTCGCCGTAGATGGCAAGGGAGAGGGGCAAAGTGTAACGCGGGTGAGGTGATGGGATCTGACGACTTACCTTTTGATTGCGATGTGGTTGAGGTACTTGTTGATAAGTGATGAAGGTAACGAACCAAGTACCTAACTGGGCTCAAAATACCCGAAGGTAGGTTGATACCAGCGAAGGGGATGGAGAGTGTAAGGAGTGGGAGGAAGAAAAGAGGAGGAGATCGGGTAGCCTGCCAAAGAATTTATACCCCAGGTGACCGGGAGTATTTACAGCCAGGCTAGGGCTACCTAGATAAATCTTGCAGGGCGGCGTTAATAGAAATGGGATGGAGGAAGTGGTAGGGGGAGGGAAATCTCGGGGAATCTTGCTTCCACTAGGCTGGAGATTCATGAAGGGAGGAGGTGTCTAACCCCAGAGCCACGGGCAACATATTTATTCCGGGTCGAACACAAGCATCGATTCATGGGACAAGTAAAGAAAGTAGCGCAAGTACCTATTCACAGCCTTTCTGTTCTCGTCAAGCACGGCAAATACTAGTGGCTTCCATTTCCGAAAACGGTTTGCTTTGCTTTGCGTCTCTACCTATGTCGGTGGGCGGACACCAACCATGGCAACAATTGCCTACCTTCACTAGTTAGGGAATGATATCAAACGCTGCTTCCCGCTGGTGAGGACGGTTGCAAACCAGGTTCGAGGAGAGTCAGTGATGACCTCGCAGGGGATCAGTTAGGCATATAACACACTCACTCAGTGACTTCCCTTTTTCTATCAAGCACAAACCATCAAAGTATTAGAGATAAGGAAATATGACTGAGTCGGAACAGACAACCCCCGAAGCGATCGTTTTCGGGCGTAAGAAGACATGTATGTGAGAGAAGTCAATCTTCCTCATTCCATTCGCTGTTTTATAGGTAACTAACTATGCTAAGACAAGTCGACCACAGCCGTTTCATGCCCATTAACACGCCTCGAATGCTCAACCGGCAGAATAAGCAGTGACCGCCCAAAGACTATCTTTCCCAACGCCAGGTGCACGAAACCAACCATGATGAAGCCAGCCAGAGAATTACCAACCTCCTTTTACATATATAAAGAACTCTCTGCTACCCTCATCAAGCCATCGAGAAGCAGCAAAGATGATAAATATTACAAGCTAAGCGATCCCAAGCTAGTCGAAAAATAGAACGCCTAGAACACCTTCCTGGTGTGGTGTGTTCAGCTGGGCCCGAGGAAAACCTAGAACCGGAAACAACTCGCAGATTATACGCGCCGTGCCCGTGACAAGTGGGAAAATTCGGTCTCCGAGCGACCTTCCTGTGTCGGGTTCCATAGAGAAACCAGCTCACGAGCAGGTATCATCGGCGAGAGGATGTGTGGCATGTTGAAATCAAGACGAGAGCCGCCTAGTAAGGGGGCGGCGGATATCGGGAATAACCTCCCTGGGGCGGTGGTTGCGCTTGGGCATACAAGTGCGGCGGCGGAGGACCACCATAGCCTTGTTGCACAGTGGGAAGCGGCGGATAAGGCGGCCAGGCGCCGGCGGCACCACCATCGTACTGCATTGGCGGCGGTTGGGCGTATCCCGTTTGAGGCGGGGGCGGGCCTTGGGCGTAGACCGCCGGAGGGGGCTCGTATGAATCGCTGGAACCCGGCCGCATAGAACTTTGTCTGTACGGGGCAGCGGAAGCAGGCGGCATGCGGCCGCAGGCTCCGTCTACTCCGACATATGGGCTCAACAGTCTGTCAATAGCGACAGGGGAGTCGCGGTTTTTGGTAGCCCCCGAACTGGCTGGGATGGTCCGAAGGTTGGCGGGAGTTCTTCCACGCCGAGTAATCGGGCACTACAGTCTCGCGCAGTAGGTTGGTCACCTTGGTCGGGTCGAAACGCTGGAAATCATAAAAATCCGCCCGGGGGATCTGGCCCATGAGGAATGTGATATCCCGAGCAATGGGAGCCGGGGTAGTGGTGTACGAGGTCACGCCCTGACCCTGCATCCGGCGCTGCTGATCCAAGCGGCGGCCGGCGGCACCCTTAAGTGGCGAAGCACCGCGCTGGAACTCGCCAAAATCATTGCGCTGGATCTTGCGCGGTGGCTCATCAAAGTCATCAGCGGGCAATGGCCGTTTGGGGGAGTTTGTTGCAGGCAAGAACTGAGGCGCGGGACTAGCACGGGTTGCAAATGGTGGTGGCCGAGGTGAATTTTGGAGGGAGGTACCCTGCTCGATCGACGGCATCAAGAGTTTAGGTCTGAGCTGTGTGACAGGCGATACAATGATCCGAGCAGTGATGGGGTCGAATTTATCGGTCGAATACCGCGCAGTAAAGTGAGCAAGCTTTGGGTCCTCAGGGAAGAGCTCGGCCATCCGCTTCTCCAGCTTGGCAATCTGGGCAAGCTCACCAAACTGTGACTCGTACTTGTGGAAGTATGAATAGAGAGGCTTGGCTTTGTGCACAAGCTCAGGCTTCTGTGTCAGACGGTTGACGACCGTCTCGAAGAGGACACGGGCATCTGTAAAAGTCAGTTAGCATTCGGGGAAATGAGGGAGGTCAAATGCTTACTAGTGAAGTCATCACGAGAATGGAGGTACTTGATGTTCTCAAGCGTAAAACCCTCATCCTCGGGGAACAGTTTAGCACCACGGTCAAAGATCTTGCCTCCTGCCGGGTCCTTGTAGATCGTCCACTCTAGCTGCGCGACAGCCGCATAGACGTCGCTCGTGAGGCGCCCACGATGGCGCGCATCCTGAAACGCCTGCCGCATACCGCCGAGCTCTGTGTTCGGCTTGCCTTTGCCCTGAATACGGCGCATCGCGCGGATCAACGCAATCCAAACGAATGAGATGGTTCGTGACAGCAACTGGGTCTGTGCCGCGAACCCCTGCCTGATGGCCCGGAGTTGGTCGTTGGTCCTGCTGTCTCTTGCACCCTTGTCTGAGGATTCAACATCATCCTCATCGTCGTCGTCGTAACCTGCCTTGTTGCTGGAACTTTCACCCGAAGCCTTGGCAGCCTCTTCGATACGGGCAATTTCGGCAGTCTCACGATCCTTGAGGTTCTTGACGATGCCGTAAAGCGTGTCCAAGACGCTGTTATAGGGAGAGCGCACGGCTTTTCCGCGGGCGATCTTCGCGTCGTCGTTCTCCTCGATGGGGTAAGTAGATTCGATATAATCACCATGCTTCAAGGCAAGCAAGACGCTCTCGGGGTTTGCCTCGATACCTTTGGTGAGGAAGTCGAGGCCGGTTGAGGTGCCATCCTTGGATGTGATGTTGTTGTCGAAGCACCACTGGGCAGCATCAACCCACATCTCGGGCCAGAACCGGAGGGCCATGAGGGCCTGGTGGTAAACAAAAAGAATGCGCTTTTGGTAGAGACCAGGCTGGTCTTTGTCGTCTTTGAGATCCAAAGGGTCCGACTTTTCCCAAGCGATCCACTTCTTCCAGATCTCAACTTGCTCCATGTACTCCTGGTCGCCGTCAAAACCGGGAGCGGGCGGGAGACGGGGGAGCGTCGTTCTCTGAAGACCTCTGGTGATGTTATCGAGGGCCGTGTTCGCACTCTTAGCTGACATGTACGAAGGTGACTTCTCAGCCAAATACTTCCGGCCAGTCAACTTGTTGAGACCCATCTCGAATTGGTCGTATTCCTTCCACAGGGTGTTGACGTTGCCAATCGGCACACAGATGGCTCGCTGATACGCCTTGCGCAACTGATCCATCTTCTGCTGATCTTGCCATTGACTCCCGCCGACTGTGCCAGGCCCGAACTTGATGAACTGAATGTACTCGGCCCAGATCCTGCCCGCATCCTTGTCCAGGCCGATGTTGTCGATAACGAATTCATAGGCGCGTGAGACAGTCTGGCGGGCATTGCCACTGCTGTCGTTGAGGTCATTCCTCCGACGGATGTAGTCCAGGTATTTGGTCCATAGGTTCACATTCAGCGTTGTCATCAGGGATTTGTTGAAGATGAGTTCGGCCTCGGGGAAATTATTCATGTCAAGCTCCATTGAAAGATACTCGGCCCATACGTCGGCCTGGAAAAAGAAAAGTCAGCTCGGCGTCGCATACTATATCTTGTGTTTCTCGAACTTACAGCCTGGGGAAAGACAGTCAGAAAGCGATCGTAGATCCGTCTTGACTGCTCGATGTCATTCTTGGACCGATATTCGGCGATCAGCGCCAGCCACGCATCCATGGCGCCACGAGAATCTTCGCTGACCCGGCTCTCTAGCTGAGTGATCCTGTCAACAGCGACTGGGCTAACCGTAACTGGAGTTGTAACAGCGTCGCCATTTTCCGGCTGGCCAGCAGGAACATCGGCGTTCACCTGGGGAGTAGGGTCTGCAATGGAAGGGGCGGTTGAAGCTTGTTTGGCAGTGATGTGATTCTGTTGGAGAGGGGCATGTGGGACAGAAGACTGCAATGCAGCAGCTGGAGCATAACCACCCGATGCAAGAACCGGCGCCTCATGTGCCTCTTCATCATCTTCAGAATCAGAGTCTCCCACTAGGAAGCCTCCTGCCGTCCGCGGCTTCTGCTTGGCGGCGCGCTGGGGCGAAGGCCTGATGGGGACCTGATCCGCAGCCGCTGGAAGCGTTGTACCAGGAGCTGGTGCGGCTGTGACCGATGCTGGATCGTAGTCACCCACATCATTCGGTGGCACCATCAGGAGATTGGGACGTCACCGGGAGCATGTTTGGGCTGAATCAACGGAATAACTCTGCTTCATCTTGAATCCGTGCTTATGCTGCGGAATATTCTCTTGAATGGCTGCTTCCATCTGGTCACCTCATAGGCCCCCATTTCTCATCCCACGCACCGGTTCTGATGAGCCGGGGCGTAATCCAGCCATTGTGTGAAAAGACTGTGTCTTGAGAGGTAGATTGGCTCGGTCGCGAGAGGCGGGGCGTCGTGCAGATGCCTCAAGACAGGAGAGCCACACCTGATTAAAGGAACCGTCTGCGATGGTATGATTGTTGTCGGTATCGGGGTATCGGGGATTGAGGGTCAATCGTCGCGAAGGGGAGGGAGGTCGAGCGCCGAGATCCTATCGTGAAGCTGGTAATCAATCAATGCTGGAAGATTGATGCGGTGAGTGAGAGTCGGATATAAGAGTCGAGTCGTAGGTATAGGTGGTGCAATGCAAGGAATGCTCGCTGGAATTGGTGTCTCGTGATTCCGGAACACTGTTCTAGTCAAAGCCTGAAGGGGAATGCGATTGCGGCATGCTGCGGTGGAATAAAGATCCGTGCACACAACAAAGAAACCTAGGAGCAATCGTGATAATTGCAATGGTGTGTTGAATAGATTGTGGGAATATTATCCACTATTGCACGGTCGGTGCCTATTCAAAGGCCGGCGATGCTAATTATTGTGGTTCGCTGGTGCAATTCTCAGCGGATTCGAGGTTCGAAGAAAAACGAGATCGAGCCAGCCAGCCAGCTCTAGGTGGACCTGAACAAGCAAGTGATGTGGCTCAGGTGAGGCGGCGTACAAAGGATTATGATTGTGTCCAGCCCACATCTTTCCACAGTAACTCAGGAGCGGCCCAAATTCTCGATGTGGGTCTCCACAGAAGTCGGGCGCCCAGCAACGCGTTCTGGGCTGCGTTCAATTTACGCGACCCGACCCCCCTGCACCTGCCAGACCGTGACAGACCTGAACTTCCACAAGCATGAAAAGGCCCCAAAAAGTCGTCCACTTTGCTCAGCAACCCCTCAAAAGCCGCCAGGCCCATTTTTGAGCGGGAAGGGGCAAAACAAAACACGCCTTTCCCTTAGTTAGGCATTAGCGCTTTCTCCAAACACCGCCTTTCTTTACTGTTGGTACCACCGTCTTTTCGCTCCCTCAACTGCTTGAGCTCCCGAATAGCCTTTGCAACTGCAACTTTTTTTTTTGCAACAACCAATCTTCAATAAAATTCTTGATCTATTGACTGTCATTCGATAAAACATCATCACCCCACCACCAAGATGTCTGTCGTCTCCCTCCTCGGGGTCAATGTGATCAACAACCCCGCCAAGTTTACCGACAAGTATGAGTTCGAGATCACTTTCGAGTGTCTAGAGCCGCTCCAAAAAGGTTCGTTCTCACCGCTTCCCTCACCCACCCATCATCCCTCCCTAGCTAGGCACCTAGCATCGTATCACGAAACAATAAAAACGTCTCCAGGAACAATACTAACCTGGTTCCCCCACACCGCCCACAGACCTCGAGTGGAAGCTCACGTATGTCGGCTCGGCGCAGTCGGACAACTACGACCAGGAGTTGGACTCGCTGCTGGTCGGGCCGATCCCCGTGGGCATCAACAAGTTCGTGTTCGAGGCGGACCCGCCCGACACCAAGCGCATCCCCATCGACGAGCTGCTCGGCGTCACGGTGATCCTGCTCACCTGCGCCTACGACGGGCGCGAGTTCGTACGCGTCGGCTATTATGTCAACAACGAGTACGAGAGCGACGAGCTCCGTGACGAGCCGCCCGCTAAGCCCGACGTCGAGAAGATTCGCCGTAATGTTCTTGCCAACAAGCCTCGCGTGACTAGGTTCGCCATCAAGTGGTACGTTGTTGTTGTTGCCTGTTTTTGGTACCTTGTTGGGTTGATTTAGACACTAACGATACCGCACAGTGATTCGGAGGCTTCTGCCCGCGCCGAATTCCCATCCGAGCAGCCCGAGGCTGACCTCGTCGCTGACGAGGACGAGTACGGCGCCGAAGAGCTTGCCGAAGAGGAGGAGACCGAGGCAGTCGAGGGCACACGGGGAGGAATCCGCCGATAAGGACGCGCAGATGGAGGGTGTTGAGGGCCCCGACGGCGAGGGCGAGAACGTGGCGGAGGACGACGAGCTCTCTGACGATGGCAGCGTTGATATTGAGGGTGAGAGTGAGGATGAGCTGCTGGAAGAGTATGAGGTTGTCGACCAGGAGGGCGGCGAGGCCGCTGAGGGCGACGAGATGGAGGTCGACAAGCCCGAGCCCACGGTCCACAAGCAGGAGGCCATGGTCCACTAGCTGTGCCTTTCGATGAACCACTAGACACTGGGGCGCGACATCTATGCCGCCCCCAAAGCTTAGGAGTATTGACTGGATGGAATAATTGTCTTAAACGAGATACGAGGTTAGGAAGAAACATGATCATATCCTAGACATTCTGGTGAATGTCACCAGGAATGGAATTCACCCATGACCCATTGCATTGAGATGTGCCAGCAAGATAATGATTGTGACAGTATTCAGGAGTGATCATTGTAATCTTCCTACACGCTTGCTTCAAACAACAACCTCTTATGCGCCTTTCACTTCAACCCGTTCAACCAAATCCGCTCCTATCCTCGCAATCTCCGACAAAATCGCGTCCCTATTGACATCCACCAGCTCTGCCTCTTCATCCTCATCCTCATCCCCTTTCGCCCGCTTCTTCCCACCAGCAGGTTTGTACGAAGTCGGTAGATTCACCCTGAAAGTCCGCCTCTGCATCTGAGGGTTCCAGATCGCCCCGATGGTGTTGTCCTCCACCGCGCCACGGAAGAAAACCAGCGGCCCGCCATACGCCGCGCTCAGATGCTGCAGGAACAGCTCGGCGGGGTGCTGCGCCAGGGGCAGCGGGTCCTGGCCGGTCCGCTCGTCGAGGTTCTTGAACTTGGGTCGGCCGGCGTCCTCCTCGTCCTCCTGCTCGGGGTCGATCGTGGCGTACGTCTTCAGCGTGCCCTTCAGCGCCTTACTGTTCAGGTGGATGAGCACGTCGTACTCCTTGAGTGATGGTACGAACAAGCGCCGGCAGTCGAGCTCCACGCCCTGCTCCCTAATGAGCCGGGACGCGCTCTTTGCGAGGGACGTCATCCGTGCCGCGACCACCTTGGAGGGCTTCGCCTGGCCGTCGACCGTGGTCCAGGCGACTCCGCTGGGCTCCTGGGACGTGGCGACGAGGAGGACGGTGTGGTTCATGTTGGGGTCGATCTTACGCCAGGCTTCGAGACGGGTCGCGATCGAGGTCCGTTCTGAGGATGTCATCTCGGCGCTCGTGTCGAGGATGAGGGGTTCCGAGCGCCAGTCCCAGTGGGAGAGGAACAATAACGTGCGCATGAAGCCGCTGCTAGCGCTGGTGGGGGCGTCCCAGGGGTATGGCGTAAGGAACACATGGAGGGCTGCGAGCTCGATGAATTCCTCGGTGAAGTGATATGATAACTTGTGAGCGTTGAACCAGTGCTTTACGAGACGAATGGTCGGGGACAAGGCTGGGAAGCGTGTGGCGCAGGTGGAAATGTATTGGTTGTGTAACGGCAGGTTGGTGTACAACCGCCTAAATGTCGCGAGGAGGGTCGTGGCCCGTTGCCGAAGATACTGCTCCGCCGTCTTGTCCTTGACTTGACGTTCCAGCAGCGCCTCCTCCAAATCGCTATGTATCCGTAGACGGAACGACGGGCCGGATTCGTAGATAATGTCCAGGAAGGCGAGATTCTCGATTTCGTATTTGGAGTCTTCAAGCCCGACGTGTGTCTTAATCTCCCCGGGCTTGCTGTTTTCCAGGAGACTGCCGATCATCAGAAGGAAAGCAATCTTGGTCCGTTGGATAGCGGCAAGGCTTTCCGGCCACTTGCCGGACGCCTCGAATGAAATGACGCACTCCAATGGCCGGGGCCCCGATTTCGACGATCCGAAAGTCGGTGGCCTGACCGATGTCTGGCGGAGCTCTGGACATATGGGAGCTATCTGCTGACACGGAGGGGTAGGTCCTCCAGGTCCCGAATATCGCGCTCGAAGGCACCGAACGCCTTCTTGGCCACGTTGAACAAGGCAGAGTCGGCGGGTTTTAGGGAGAGTAGGTCGGGTAACCCATCACCATAAACGGCGATCTCATTGTGAAGCTGCCCAATGCGCAGGTGACGGCCGAGGACGTATCGCAGGATTTCCTCACACAGGTCAAAAGGAGTCGTTGAGGCCCAAATCAGTGTCTCTCGGATAGTGTCGCGTTCGAAGCGTCTGAGCTCAGACTTTTCACCCCAGAACTTGCGGAACTCTTCGCACTCTTCCTTTTCTTCAGCGCTTGGTCCGGCAGACGGGCCACGGTCGACCGTCCGTGCCATGTTGACGGGGTCAAAAAGAATGCCGACCTCCAGCGGCGATTTGCTTCGAGGCTTGGGCTCCGCCGCCAAAGGCCATGGTTGGTGAGCTGAAGTCCGAAGGTGGATCAGGCGAGCTCTTTCTCCCATTTCCTTGTCTACTAGTGCCCTTTTCAAGGTCCGGTAGACTTTGCTGCCGGCCTCCCATGCTGGTCCCCGGGAATCTGCGCTTGTTTCCTTTAGTGCCCCATCGATATTCAGCCGCGCAATCAGGTCGAAGCTGTGCAATGAGACGTCTGTCTTGAGGATGAAGGTAGGGTTGAACTGATCAGCGGTGCTATCGGAGAGTAAGCTCCGGGTCCATTTAGCGTGTCGATGAAGCAGCGCGCCCGACCAAGGCCCCATCTTGAAAGCAAGATTAAGTTGTCTTGCGGAATCGTAAAGGATGGGGGTGGTTTCGGAATGTGATTCCAGATCTGGGCTTCCCTGACCGAACACGCAAGGCTTCTCCGCAAAATTAGTCACCGAGAGGAACTGGACCACGGCCTTGAAAAGCTGGGTGCTACTGAGGGACGAAGGCAGAGCAGCATGGCCTTTGCTCTCGCCCCCCTGGAGGAGGAGAGCTAGAAGCACCGCCCACTCAAAATGGCCAAAGCCGCCTTGCGAAATATCCCCTCCAAAGCCTCTTTGCTGCAACCAGATGCGGCCCAGGATGCAGGTGTTTTTGAAGGCCGCGCATCTCTTCTCGGCCTGCCGTAAGACCTTGAGGTACGGCAAGTAGCAGCTCTCTGCAACGACTGTCGAGTTATAAAATGATGTGGGCTTGAGAGATGGTTTCGAGTCATCATCGCGGTTCTTGCGAACCAGATTGGCGCCCAAATGGAGCTTTATCTTCGGAAAGAACCCGTCAGGTGCGCATGGAAGAATCCGTATCCTAAAGTCCAGGGTACCCTTACTTCCCGGGTTTGCTGATTCTTCTGTTTTGGGAGCATTCGGCTGGATCGCGAGGACGGGGCAGAGGGGGTTGCCGTTGAGGTGCTCGTAGGACAGCTGGGCCTCGCTTTCGAATTCCTTCCGTAGAGCGGCGGCAACAACGGCTAGATAATATGCCCTCTTGTAAAAATAGCGTAGGTCAAGATAGTCCTTCTCCTGTAGGATCTCCTCGGGGAGGACAATGACCATGTCAACGGCGTAGTCTTTTTGTGACTTGACCATAGTCTTAGAGACATAGCTGCCAACAACGTTGAACTGGGCGGGTTTTGAGAAGGCGACCTTGTAGTTGGAATTCTCTTGGGGACGCGGGTCGGGGAAGGGGACTTTGATCTTGTGCTTCTTCTCGAGCTTGGATGCGGCTTGGACGAGCTGGTGCAAGTTAGCAGGCGCAAGTCCCGTTAAGACGTCGTCCAATGTAAATCTCCTACCGGCAGTGCATCGTGGGCCTTTATACCCTCAATTACACCTTTAATGCGATGCAAAAGACTGTCGGCACCCTCGAGAGCAATCCCGTAGTCCAGGCGCACAGAGTCTAATAGCTCCTCGGCCTCGAGAATGAATGCCCTGGACCTGGAAACGCCTGTTGAAGCAGCTGATTCCAAGGCCAGCTCTGCGCCATCCTGCGTGTGGTCAAGCTTTCGCCGTTTTGTCGGGGCCGAATCCATTGTTGCGAAGGGGGATGATGCTGAACGATGCAAGGCGCATGAAGACTCGCAGCTTCTAGCAGAAGAACGCCGTCGCGACTTTTTCTGGGGATTTTTTGCGATAAGGCTCCATGCTTTGAGCGATAAGACATTGCCGGGGGCTGCCGGGGGCCTGCCGGAGGCTCGGAGACTTGACGTCCGGCGGGGTGGCGAGACCCCTGGAATCCTTGAACCATGCACATGAATTGATGCTCCACAGCTTGCACAGCAGAGTGTGAGGTTCGCTTTCACATCCAAAAGCCAACACTGTCATCATTCTTGGTGCTCAGTTATAAAACTGAGTAACTATCAAGTGTTAGAGATTGAGAATTCTCGTTTGGGGATTTTACTTTTTCTGTCTTTGTCTTAATTCTCTCCAATCGCATTCATCGCATCTGAAGTTTTGAAGCCAGGTCGAAAGTCGAATAACGAATACGGATGTACACAACCCCACCTTCAAGTTCAATTCAAGCTCACAAGCTCACGACTCCAAGCATCCACTCATTCACCACACACCGTCGATCTTTTATAAACCTGCGCCTCCTTATTCAACACTCCGCCATCTCAAATTCCGGCTGGATCTATGCCAAAGGGATACTAATCCCATCCGTAGACCAACGCCATGTCGGGCACCAAAGCCCTGCTTAAGGGCATTAACGAAGCAATTAAGCAGCGGAAATGGGACGAGGCCATCGAAGCGGCGGAGGAGGTCTTCCAGAAAGATCCCAAAAACTACCAGGCGTAGGTACACGCGGGCTGGGCTGGTAAATACTCAACCGGAAAGGCTGACATCCTTTCAGACACGTCTTTCTCGCCTTTGCCCTGGACAAGGTGAACAAGCTTGATGAGGCAGAGACTGCATACCTTGCTGCGACCAGGTTCAAACCCAATGACCCGCAGGCCTGGCAGGGTCTCATAAAACTATACGACCGGCAACGGGGCAAGAAGCTGAAGCAGTATCAGCGCGCCGCTCTTAAGCTGGCCGAGATCTTTCGAGATGCCAACGAAATGTACAAATGCCAGGATGTGGTTGATAAGTTCATCGACCAGGCACGGACGCAGGGCGAGCGAGCTCAGTATGTGGACGCGCTGGATCTAATCCTACCGGAGAGTCCCATCTACCCAGCCCTGGAGGGCCGTGTCCCACACCCGGCCAAGACGTATCACATCCAGGCCGAGATTGTCGAGATGGAGGAAAAGAAGCGAATCAATACTCTCATCGGCGAGCGGCGCACCCGGATTGGCGCCCGGGTTAGCGAAGTAACGCTTGAGGTGAAACGCGAGGTCTACGCCCAGAGTAGGCTGGGCTACGTCTACGGGCAGATAATAAATTGGGCCACCGATGACGAAATCCGTCGAGCGTACGAGGAAAAGCTTCTGCAGTACTGTTACGACCGGCTTGTTGCGTGGCCTCCAGGCGAGCAGAAGGAACGTGAGGCAGCTATCGTCCAGAAGCTCGCAAACGACATGGTCATCATCAACAACCCATACAAATTCGCGTGGGATATTGCCATCAATTGGCAAGACCACAAGAATATTGCGGATTGGGATGTCACCGTGCTCCGCCAATACTGCACCTTCTTTCCCGACAGCGACCTCAACAGGGTCATCATGGGCTTCCTCACAAGCGCCATCTCCCCATTCCCCAAGGAGCCCACACCGACACCCGAGGCTCCTACCGGCGCGGAAAGCGAAGAGGAGAGCGAGGACGACGAGGCAGGAGGCGCACCGACGACATACGTCCCGCTCACCGAGGAGGATCGCCTGTTGATGATTATGGAAGGCATCAGCAACGCCGACTCGCTGTTCGCACTTAGGTTAGCCGGTGAATACTATCAGTATCTTGAAGAGCATGAGAGCAACGTCGAGCTCATGCGCAAGGCCCTTGACCACCTCAAGGCGGAGCGCTCCAAGACCGGGTTGGTGTTCCGAAACACCGAGGACGCCTTTTCTCTGTATCTGGGGACAGCGCTGGTATTTTACCAATCGCCGCGCAATCATCAGGAAGCCAAGACTTTGTTTGATGGAGTTCTGGCCCATGATCCGTCATCTACGGGTGCCATGATTGGTGTGGGCTTGATTTACGAGGAAGAAGAAGAGTATGTCGAGGCAATCGACTTCCTGGAGCGTGCCCTACAGCGCGACCCCGAAAACCTTCGCGTCAGGACGGAGGCTGCCTGGGTCAAGGCGTTGAAAGGGGACTTTGACATCAGCCGAGCCGAGCTGGAAGTTTGCCTCCCGCTTCTTACGAAGAAGGGACATACAAACAAAGAGCTCCTCGCGCAGACCCAGTACCGCGTCGGTTACTGCATCTGGAATATCGATACGTCAAAGGCGGCGAGGAAGAGCCGGTCGGGCGCCTATGCTTATTTCCTCGACGCCCTTAAGAGCAACCTCAACTACGCACCTGCCTACACCAGCCTGGGAAAGTATTACGCGGATTATGCCAAAGATAAGAAGAGGGCCCGCAGGTGCTTTCAAAAGGCGGTCGAGCTCTCGGCGTCTGAGGTCGAATCGGCCGAGAGACTTGCTAGGTCTTTTGCAGATGACGGGGATTGGGACCGCGTCGAGCTTGTTGCACAGAGAGTGGTTGACTCGGGCAAGGTCAAGCCGCCGCCGGGCTCGAAGCGCAAGGGCATCAGCTGGCCCTTTGCCGCCCTGGGTGTGGCGGAACTCAACAAACAAGATTACCGCAAGGCCATCGTTTCATTTCAGGCAGCCCTCCGGATAGGACCGGATGACTACCACTCGTGGGTCGGGCTGGGCGAGAGTTACCACGGGTCTGGGCGCTACATCGCCGCCACAAAGGCCATCCTCAACGCGCAAAAGCTGGAAGAGGCTGCGGACGGGAATATTTCTGGGGAAACGTGGTTCTCCAAGCTCATCCTTGCTGATGTCAACCGCGAGCTAGGCGATTTTGATGAGGCTATTAACCTCTACCGCGAGGTAGTCGCCGGCCGCCCGGACGAAGCAGGTGCGGCCATCTCCCTGATGCAAGCCACCGTGGACAATGCCTTGGACAGCTTGGACAAGGGCTTCTTTGGCAAGTCTATTGACCTTGCCGTGGAGACGCTCAACTTCGCAGTGCAAGCTCCGGAAGAAATTAAGGGGACGTTTAACTTTTGGAAGGCTGTGGCCGATGCTTGCTCGCTCTTTTCGAGCGTCCAAGGTCGTTTGTCAGAGTTCCCGCTGGACACCGTCCAGCAACTGTTTGGTACCGAGGCTTTAGATGCCGCTGCGGTAAATGGAGCTGGAGCCGCCAGCAATGGAGTTGGAGCCGCCAGCAATGGAGTTGGAGCCGCCAGCAATGGAGTTGGAGCCGCCAGCAACGGCGTCAACTCGGACGAGGGCAAGATTGGGAGCGAGCTAGCAAAGGTTTTACATGCCACGATCCTCGCCCACAAGCGTGCTATCCAAGTTTCTGCCAACGACCTGCATGCCCAGTCAGTCACATATTACAACCTCGGCTGGGCGGAACACCGCGCGCACATGTGTTTGCCCCTGCGGCTGAGAAAGAAAGCTACCAAGTACTTGAAGGAATCGATCGCGTGCTTCAAGCGGGCCATCGAGCTCGAGGCAGGCAATTCGGAGTTCTGGAACGCTCTCGGAGTCGTGACCAGTGGCGTCAACCCCTCCGTTTCGCAGCACGCATTTGTCCGCAGCCTCCATCTGAACGAGCGCGGCGCGCATACCTGGACAAACCTGGGAACGCTAGCTCTGATCCAGGGTGATATTCAGTTTGCGAACGACGCCTTTACGAAAGCGCAGTCGTCCGATCCTGATTTTGCACACGCGTGGTTGGGACAAGGCTTGGTGGCTCTGCTGCTCGGCGATCAGAAGGAAGCGCGAGGCCTGTTCACGCACGCCATGGACATCGCCGAGAGCTCATCTGCAGCAAGCCGGCGGCACTTTTCCGTGTCCATGTTTGACTACATCATGGAGTCGCCCGCCGACCTGCCCGTCACGTCACTAATCCAACCCATCCTCGCGCTCAGCCAGCTGCAGGGCCTCAACCCACAGGAGCTCGCCTACGGCCACCTCTCAGCCCTCTTCCAGGAACGCAACCACGAGCACGACCGCGCAGTCTCAACGCTCGAGAAGATCTGCGCGGCCGTCGAGT
Source organism: Chaetomium globosum CBS 148.51 (assembly GCF_000143365.1). Lineage (NCBI taxonomy): Eukaryota > Fungi > Ascomycota > Sordariomycetes > Sordariales > Chaetomiaceae > Chaetomium > Chaetomium globosum. The sequence goes on from NT_165982.1 coordinate 336,538, forward strand.
CCGACTACGAAGTCACCGAGTCTCCAGAATCCCTCAAGCGCTTCGCCATCGCCAAAGCCGACCTCGCGCGCGCCCACCTCGCGACCGGCTCCCACGCCGAGGCCGCCGAAGCCGCCGAGCTCGCCGTCCAACTCAGCAGCGACGAAGCCGACAGCGAACTCACCCCCGAGGAGCGCCGGCGCGTGCGGCTGAGCGCGCACGTCACCATGGGCCTGGCGCGCTACTACCAAGGCGCCGTCGACGACGCCGTCGCCTGCTTCGACGCCGCCATCGCCGAGTCCGACGGCAACCCGGATGTCGCTTGTGTTTTGGCCCAGGTTCCTGTGGGCCCACGGGCAAGGACGCCGCCCCGCGAGCAGCGCACGACGAGGTCCCTCTTCGACGTCATCGACCGCGCGCCCCCACCACGTGCAGTCCGTTCTGCTGCTGGGCGTGATCGCCGCTTCTAGATGCGGATGAGGAGAGTCTGGAGGCGGTCGTCGCCGAGCTGCAGAGTCTGCGTGCCAGCGACGAGGGCGTCTCGCCCGCTGATCAGCGGCAGCTGGGTGAGGTGCTGCGCGCGATTGCGGCGTTTGGGCAGGGCGGCGATGGCGATGGCGACGACCCGGAGAAGGCCAAGGCCAACCAGGCCCGCGCCGATGTCATGTTCCACCCGCACCTGCCGCACGGGTGGTCGGAGCTGGGCGGGCTGGGCGCTGGTGAGGAGGGGCAGAGCGCGGCGGAGATGGCGCTGAGGGTTGCGCTGAAGGCTGTGCCGCCGAGGGGGGATCTCGCGGCGGGGGATCTGGCGAGGGCGTATGCTGGGACGGGGCGCGCTATGGATGCGCAGAAGGCGGTGATGGTTGCGCCGTGGGAGAAGGCCGGTTGGCTGGCGTTGGGGGAGGTTGTTAAGGGGTAGATGGTGTATCTTGTCGTGGTTGTGTGAGTGGATTTCATGGTTTTGGGGCAGGGTACCGAGATAGGGAGGGACAGCTCTGTGGTTCTGATGGCCAGCAGTATCAAAGCGCGATGCTTTCACCCAACGATATGAGACTGGAGGCAGTGTTATACACGGGATTTCTGAGATATGTAAATAGGGACCTCTGATGTCCGCGTCATGTATGTACAGGTGTATCAGTCGACAAGTGTGGCATCGCCAGCCCGACTTTGCAACGTGGCTTGCGGAGCTGCTATGTTGAACGATGGAGTAGTAATATCAACGAGCGCGCGAGGGTACATTCATGAATGCGTGAACCTAAACATGCACATACCCACAAGTCAAATATGCCCTTGCTCCTCGATGCTCAAGCCGAAGATCTCCACTTGGTTACCATGAATGTCTTGACACCGGGGAGCGGAGCCTCTGTAACAAAGGAGAA
>NT_165982.1:338301-340011 GCF_000143365.1 Chaetomium globosum CBS 148.51
GTAACATGAAATACAGACAATAAATAAAAACTAAAAAAGAATATAAAAAATAAATGAATATAAACATACATATCAAACTAGAGTGGCAGTCATTATGGCCCTTACAGTCATTCACCAACAAGCTTAATACATGCTATTCTTGGTTCTGACACACCCAACCTACTGCTGATGCTACTGAGGTCCCCCCTCCTGCCCACCACCCACACCCACACCCTCCCCATCCCCCTCCCCATCTTCACCCTCAGCACCACCACCACCACCACCACCATCACCAACCGGCAACCTCACCACCTCCCTACCCCTCAAACCCTCCCCCCTCGCCAGCGCCTCCAACCCCTCCGCCTGTTCCCACCTCGAACGACTCACATCCTCCACATCCAGCACCTGCACCACCACATCCACCGCCAACCTACTCTCGCGCGTGCCCGCCTGGCTAGCGGCCAACTGCGGCGGCAGCGCGTGGGTGGCGGCCCAGCGCGCGTCTAGCAAGCCCGGGGCGGTCAGGTCGCTGGAGAGGAGGCGGGTTCGCGCGGTGGCGAGGAGGGAGGCTAAGGGGGGCAGCGGGCTGGTGGGCGTGCGCGGGGTGCAGAGGGCGCGCAGCCAGGGGAGGGAGGGGAGGGGGTGGGTGGTGGTGGAGAGGGAGGTTTGGAGTTGGGTGGGGATGTCCATTTTTGGGGGAGGGGTGGTTTGGGGTGTGAGTTTGGTGGTGGGTGTGGTTTTGTTGGGAGTGGTGATGGATTTGGGTTTGGTTGGAGTTTGAGACGATGTGCTGGGGTGGGCGGGTTGTTCTTTGGTGCGGGTTGAGAACCCAGGTTATGAATGCGCTTCCTTTGGGAGATCGGATTTGGGGTCGTGATGAATTTGGGAGGAAATGTGACGATCCTCTAATATATCTCGTCGTATTAGCACATGGTAAATCTCGTGGTAATATTTTCAGAAGAACACACCTTTTTAAAGCCTGTCGACTCATCCACTTTCCACTCGGGATCCGTTAACAATGAACGGTAGTGAAGCTTGGCGTGCGAATCTGTGCCTGGCGATGTTGAAATTTAGTGGAGTGTTAGAACCCTGCAGCGCGGCATCTCCCCGGATTGTTAGCGCGGCCCAGCAGCGGGAGGTCCACTTGTGCCAGCTCAAGTGTCAACTGTCAGTTGTCAGCATTCAACCTCCAGCAAAAACAACAATAAATCAACAATACACGACCCAACTTGGTACCACATCAACCACAATGTCAACCATTGCCTCCCCACGAGACCGACCGGGCCCCTTCCCACGGCGCACCAACTCCTCCATCACGCCAACCTCCTCCTCGCGCCCAAGCCTCGACGCCCCAGCTTCCACCTCAAGCTCCCCCAATCCCAACAACCCCTCCTCCACCACCAGCTACAGCCACCACCACCACCACCAACACCCAGCCCAAACGCAACAACCGCGCCGCCCTCCGCGAGTACTACAACCTCCGCAACAACCCCAACAACAACAACAACAATAACAAGCCCCTCCCCTCCCACACCAATGCCCACGTACCAGTCCGCATCATACAAACACAACATGTCTGCCCAAGGGTACTCAACCCCCCTTTACCACCCTCTCTCCTCCAAACTGGGTAGATCATCAACAAACCAACCCAACTCCAACCAATCAAGAAACTAAACTCTAAGCTTCCGAGCCAAGAGGCTCAAACCATCTCACGTCAGACCAGGGTCACAT
>NT_165982.1:342297-360810 GCF_000143365.1 Chaetomium globosum CBS 148.51
CCAGATTCGGGTAATCCCAAGTCCTCAAGGTCTCGCCGCGCAGAGATAATCCAGCCACTTGTTGGCGATGGTATTAGGAGTTTCACAGCCGCTCGCTCCATTAATCCACCATGGTCAGTGGCTCAGCGCATTGTGCCACTTGCGGTCATGTCCTTGTCCTTGGGGACGGATGTACGTGATTGATAATGTAGCCCGTCTGAATCTCGCGGGGGGGTCAAGGAGATTCTCAGCGCGGGGAGTCCCGGGAGCCTGTGACCTATATTCGGATGGCGGGCATCAGTACCTCATTGCTCGAGGATGGGACCGGTCGGGGAGGCGGGGCCGGCCATCCAGTATCCTCCTCTTTGGGATGGGACCGAAGGGGGGCGGGTGGAGGGGGTTAGTGGTTAGGGGTGGGTGGATGAGGAGGTGGAGGGGGTGGTTGAGTGGGTGGTTGAGTGGGTGGAGGGGGTGCAAGGAGGAAGTGGTTTGGTTGGGATGGGGTACGGGATAGGATAGGACGGGGTTTGTGATGTATGATGTGAATAGCGACAAGGGGGAATCAAGCGCGTCTTGGGGCCTTGCGGCTGGCCAACTTCCATAATGGATTTGATGTCGATGATATATGAGGAGGATAGCCTGGCCTTGTTAGGTGGGCAGAGTATTATCGCAATGTCACAACCTTCATATGGCCCGTTTTGACTAGCGAGGTCTAATGCCTTTCTTCCTACTATCCAAAATACAACACAAACACTAATGATCAACACACACCCTCCAGCCTTGAACTCCAGTCCTTTTACTTTCGTCTCGAATACCTATATATACACCACCACACTCACGCCCCCGCCACCACAGCCAACCCCTCATAAATCTTCCTCCTCACTTCATAAAACGTCCCCATCCCACCCACGCCACCCCTCCCCCCACCCACACCACCACCACCCACCACCAATGGCAACCCCACACTCTCAATCTCAATCCTCCCCGTCGCCGTCTTGCGCACCGCCACCGTGCCATCAATCAGCAGCGTGCCTTCGCCGCGGAACTCGGCCCGGTGTCCGGCCCCCAACATCGCCCGCCGCAGGTCCGCCAGTCGCAGATCGCCCACGTGCAGCGGCTGCGCGGCCGACCGCACGGCAGAGGCCAGGGTGGGTGGGAGGACGTCGAGGGTGGGGAGGGTGGGTTTGTTGTTGTTGGGGCTGGAGTTGGTGGTGGTGAGGGTGCCGTCGGTTGCGGCTGCTGGTGTTTCGGTTGCGGGGGTGCCTTCGAGCTTTTGTCGCTTGTGGGAGGCGGTGTCGTCGTCGTCTGGGTCTGGTTTGCGGTTAGTATTGGAGGAATCTGCGGCGGTGCCTGTGGCCGGGGCCGCGTGGCCGTCGTGGTGCCAGATTGAATGGCAATCTTCCCGCCGGGGAAGGAGCAGGCCGTCACGGTGACGATGCCCAGCCCGCGCACGTTCTGCCACTTAAGGCGCTTGACGAAGGGGTCAGCTAGCTTGACCACCCAGGCGTTGGTATCGACTGAGGCGTTGACGGTGGCGCCCATGGCCGGAGTGAACACGTCGATGGCGCTCTGGGACGACCCCGATGCGAGCTGGGCGCTCAGCAACTTCTTGCAGTCGGCCGCGAGCGCCAGCGTCTCCTCCTCTGCCCCCGCGACGAGGATCAACTTGCGTGGCTGGATCAATGGGATCAGCATGTTCAAGCTGCGCTTGTCGTGGAGGCCGCTGAAGTCGACAAAGGCGATGCGGAGCTGGACCGAGACGGTTTGTGACGTGACCACCAGCTTGGCCGGGCCGATCACGGCTTCCTCCTCGTCTTCCAGCTCGTCGAGCTCGTCGCCGGCATGGCCGTCGGATAACGCAGCAGCCTCTGGCTCGTCAGAAGCAGCGCGCTTGCCTTGGGACCGTTTGTTGGCCCCCGGGGCTCCCTTGGACGCGCCAACGTCGTCAAACTTGCGCTTCTTGCCGAGGCCCTGATCGTGCCGGTTGCCGTCCTGCCTCTCGTCCTGCCCCTCGGCGTCTTCCCGCTCCTCCGCCCGCAGATATTCTTCGGGCCTGATAAGCTCGCCGAACTCGTCGTTGCGTTTCCGCCGCATAACGGTGGGGAACATGCGTTCCCTCCCCTTCTTCCCCCTGACATCAAAATCGTAGACGCCCTTCTTCTTGAACAAGATCGTGATGCCCAAGTCTTCGTCTTTCAGAACCACCTTCTTGCGGCTCGCCTGACCTATTGTTGTGGACACGTTCAAGGCCTTCCCTTGCTGTTCCGTCTCGGACTCCTCAGATTCGGTTGTGGTTTCCGAGGCATCGTCCACAACATCGGCGGCGGATTCTAGGGCAGCCGTGCCGCCGCTCTGCAACGTCGCTTGCAGCTGGCGCTGTGTTGCTAGCCACTGTTGGTAGATATCAAGTTCGCCGCCTTCCAGTGCTTGCCGCGTCGCATGGCCCACTTCGAGGTCGCGCCCACCCCCGTAGACCTGCTCAAAGGTGTCGCCATTGCTCGTTTGCTCCACCGCGACGCCATCCTTTCTCTCCCTCCACCATTCCCATAGTGTCCGAGCGATCGACGGCGTGTTCGGGTTGAGGCTGGGCTTTTCAGTAAGGATGACAAGGTTCCTGGGGTCTCCAGCAATCGCTCGCATGACCTCCTTGGAGAACCCCCACTCCAGGCTCGAGTCGGTAGCGACAATAACCCTGCCTTTTGGCTCCGAGGCATCCGCCGCTTGCTGTAGGACACGCTCAACCTGCGCTTTCCGCTCCAGCAGCCTCAGATACTTGAAATCGAAAGGGCCAGCATCCTTGCCCTTACCGCCACCGCTGCCTCCGTTTCCCCTTTGACCACCAGCCACAGCCTCAAATTCTCTCACGATGCTGTCGTCCATCCATTCCAGCATACTCCTCGCATTCCTCATGGTACTGTTAATGGTGCGGCCAGCCAGGTAAGCCTTTGTCGACTTGAAGACCTCGTTGTCCTTCGCAATCTCGGCCCTCCACGCGTGTTCCAGAAAATACGAGAGCTCGAGCACTCTTGCGCTCGAGTCCACGGGGATCAGCACCGTCCCACCCCTGGCGATGCAGAGTTTGATTGACTCTAGGAGCTGCTCGTCACGCCGGCCACGTGGGAGTGCCGTCTCGGGCGTGCGGCTGCTGCATACCAGCGCCGTTGGTTTCCTCAACTGTTCAATAACCTCGGCCCCTCCTGCGCCTCCGTGACCTCCCCCCAACCAAGCGGCACCGGAGAAGACATTCTCACGGGCCTGGTTCCAGTCGACGGCATAAACGATGGACTCGAGGCCATGTTGTATATGCCAGATCGTTCCTCCAAGTGTGTGGCCCGAGTTGTAGGCGGTGATTGTCAGCCCGTTGAGGGGCGGAGAGAAGGGCGACGGCAGCGGTTGGTGGGGTTGAGAGTACTTGAGAGGCTGGATGAGAGAAAAGTAACGTGCGATCTCCTCTGGGGTTGGCGGTTGCAGGAGGAGTTTATGGTCGGCGGATGACGTCTGCGCATACGAGTATGATGCCTCGGCGAGCGAAGTGGGGGATATCGTTGTCGCGGCCACAGGGGTCGAAGCGTAGAGATCTTGGGTCAGGGTGCGGCCGAGGTCGATGACGGGGCGTGTCGCATAGACTGGGACGCGAGTGAAGAGAGGGAAGTTCTTGCAACAATGGGCGTATGCACCAAGGTGGTCCACAGTCGCGTGAGTGAGTAGTATCAAGGAGAGCGTGGGGATTTGCCTAGACAAGGCAGTCAGCAACCAGTTCTTCTACGTAAGGTACCTTTGTTCCCCCCCCTAACAACATGCGACAACGTACTTTTCCAACTCGCGCAGCTTCTCGACATCAAACGCCTCATCCCAACCGACATCTATCAACACCTTCACACCCCCATCGAGTTCCAGGAGCGATTGCGATGCCGTCGATTCTGACAATGCGCCTTGTAGTGGGCTGAAAGTGAACATGATTGGCTAGGGTAGAGGTATTGTAGGTATTGTCGTTGTGTCGAATCGCTATGGAAACTGAGGCATGGCTTATTATTTATTGGTTTGGGAAATCCAGCAGTCTGAAAAGGCGGTGGTGATGTGATGATGCAAATATGATTAGTTAGTTGGGTGTGGGTGAGTGAGGTGAAGATTGAAGATTCCGGAATCCTGGTCAATGAATGGGACTGGGACCTGCGATTCCAGTTGCTTTGTCGCGTCAGTGGCACGCGACGGGCCGGCAAAGAAGCGCAAAGCCAAGCTCTCAGGCCGTTAAAGGCGGTGACAGACGGCAGAGATCGACCCCCATTGCCCAATCGAGGTACGGAAGCTGCCGATGGCATGGCAGGAACCCTCCATGGACCCCTGCAAATATGCCAAGCGAACCTGAGCCGACAAAAAAAGGACAGCTGTAGCTCCTGTGTTCGACGCCAGAGAGTGGGAGAATGCAACACAGAAGTGGGACAGGTGAATCCACTTTCAACACACCACACATTCAGGGCATCGCTTAGGGGCCACCTTGCGCAAACACTACCTACCTGAATAGATCCTCGTCCGCACCGGATCGGATATTGGGAAGGCAGTGCTTCCGGAATTTCTCTGATTATGAACCAGGTCATTCTCTACGAACAAGGTCCCCGGTGACAATCCCGACGAGGAACAAGGAAGAAGGAAGGAGGAACAAGGAAGGAAAAGGAGCTTGGGTCTACCGATTAAACCACTCGATCGACAACCCGCCAACAAGAAACAGACAGCACCCGCGTATCGGGACTAAACGGGAATCGCCCCCGACAGCACTTCCGCGAATATGGCCGACCACTCCATGTACCACGCCCTCGGCCAGGGCGAGAACCTCGACCCCAACGACCCGAACCGAACGAGCCAACCTGCCCCTCCGCAGTTCCAACCCCCCATCGCCCCGAACCCTTATCAACAAGTCGCTCCCCAGCAGCCCTACTATGGCGCACCGTCACCCGCAGCCGGGCCGATGCCCCCACAGGCACCAGGATACGGCGCACCCGAAGCCGGCGGTTACTTTCAGGAACAGCAACCCCCGGTTGACGACGGGGGGTTGGCGGCGCAGATGGGTGGCATGAACCTCGGCGCCGACGCGGGGGCGGGTACCGTCAGGAAAAAGAAGAAGGACCGCCACGCATACCACACGGTTGACGCACCCGCGGGTTCGTCTCAGCCTTTCAACGGCATGCCCCCGGCAGGCACAGCGGCCACACCATACCTAAACGCCGATCCCTCGGCGGCCGCCTCTCGCTATGGCGGCGGCGGCGGGCTAACCCCCCAAACGAGCCAGTTCCCAGCACCCGTGAGCCCCGGGTTCATGCCCGCGCCCGCTTCCCCTGCCGAGTTTGCCGCCAGGAGTGGTTTCGCCGATGCCGCCGGCCCTGCGCCGACTATGATCTCCAACTCGGGACAGACCAGGGTATCTCCTGATGAGATGCCCAGTGTGCCCGTGTCCCGGGATTCCGTCCAGCAATACTTCTTCAGCAATGTGTACCCGACCTTTGAGCGCCTGGTACCACCACCAGCCACGGTCTCTTTCGTCGCCTTCGACCAAGGAAACGCTTCACCCAAGTTTGCCCGCCTCACCATGACCAACATCCCCGCCACCGCTGAGGGCCTGAAGACCACAGGCCTCCCCCTCGGCCTTGTTCTCCAGCCGATGGCCCCGCTCCAGGCCGGCGAGCTCGAGATTCCCGTTCTAGACTTTGGTGACGTTGGCCCGCCGCGCTGCCACCGCTGCCGCGCCTATGTCAACCCCTTTATGATGTTTCGCTCTGGCGGTAACAAGTTCGTCTGCAACCTGTGCGGCTACGCAAACGACACGCCTTCGGAGTATTTCTGCGCCACCAGCCCCCAGGGCGTCCGCGTTGACCGTGACCAGCGGCCAGAGCTCACTAGGGGGACGGTCGACTTCGTCGTACCGAAGGAGTACTGGACCAGGGAACCCGTCGGCATGCGCTACCTCTTTTTAATCGACGTAACCCAGGAGGCCTTCAACAAGGGATTCCTCGAGGCTTTCTGCGACGGTATTCTGCGCACCCTGTACGGCGCCGAAGAGGGCGAGGAGAGGGAGGAGAACGGGGAAGTCAAGAGGAGGATACCACCAGGCGCCAAGGTCGGCTTCGTGACATACGACAAGGAGGTCCATTTCTACAATGTCAGTTCAACGCTGGAGCAGGCGCAGATGATGATCATGCCCGATATCGAAGATCCCTTCGTGCCGCTCAGCGAGGGTCTGTTTGTGGACCCGTACGAGTCCAAGGCCGTGATCAGCTCGCTGCTGACCCGCCTACCGCAAATGTTCTCAACTATCAAAAACCCAGAGCCGGCGCTCCTGTCGACGCTGAATGCGGCCATCGCGGCGCTGGAAACCACGGGCGGCAAGATCTTTTGTTCGCTCTCTGCGCTGCCTACCTGGGGCCCTGGCCGGCTGTTCATGCGGGACGACGGCAAGCACCCCAGCGGTGAGCCTGATAAGAAGCTTTTCAGCACCGAGCACCCGGCGTGGCGGAGGGCCGCCGAGAAGATGGTTTCCGTCGGTGTCGGCATCGACTTCTTCATGGCTGCCCCGTCGGGCGGCTATCTGGACATTGCTACCATTGGTGGGTGAACTTGGCTATCAACTCTAATCCCTCCATCAACACCGCGCTGACTATTCTCTCAGGCTATGTGTCCGCTACCACTGGCGGCGAGAGCTTCTACTACCCCAACTTCATCGCCCCCAGAGACAACTCCAAGCTGTCGCTGGAAATCAAGCATGCCGTAACACGGGAGACGGGTTTCCAAGCTCTCATGAAGGTCAGATGCTCCAACGGCCTTCAGGTATCGGGCTACCACGGCAACTTCATCCAGCACACTTTCGGCGCCGACCTCGAAATTGGCGTCATTGACGCCGACAAGGCGATGGGCGTGACGTTCACCTACGACGGCAAGCTCGACCCGAAGCTTGACACACACTTCCAAGCCGCCCTCCTCTACACCTCCGCCTCGGGCCAGCGGCGAGTCAGGTGCATCAACGTCATTGCCGGCGTCAGCGAGAGCGCCCGCGAGAGCATCAAGTTCATCGATCAGGACGCCGTCATCACAATCCTGGCCAAAGAGGCCGCCACCAAGCTGGCCACCACCTCCAACGCCCTCAAGGACATCCGCCTAAGCCTCACCGAGAGGAGCATCGACGTGCTATCGAACTACCGCAAGCACTTCCTCGCGCAGGCGCACCCTCCGGGCCAGCTCGTCATGCCCGAACGCCTCAAAGAGTTCGCCATGTACGTGCTCGGGATGATCAAGTGCCGCGCCTTCAAGGGCGGCTCCGAGTCGTCAGACCGCCGCGTGAACGAGATGCGCCTCATCCGCTCCATGGGCCCCCTCGAGCTCAGCCTGTACCTCTACCCGCGCATGATCCCGCTGCACAACTTGCAGCCCGAGGACGGCTTCCCGGACGCCCAGGCCGGCGGCCACCTGCGCATGCCACCCGCGGTGCGCGCCTCCTTCTCGCGCGTCGAGCCCGGCGGCGTGTACCTGGTCGACAACGGCCAGCAGACGCTGCTGTGGATGCACGCGCAGACCTCGCCCAACCTCATCGCGGACCTGTTCGGCGAGGACAAGACCAGCCTGCAGAGCCTCGACGCCTACACGTCGGCCCTGCCGGCCCTGCAGACCCACCTGAACGCCCAGGTGCGCAACATCGTCGAGTTCCTGCGCGCCATGCGCGGTTCCAAGGGCCTGACTATCCAGCTGGCCCGCCAGGGCATCGACGGCGCCGAGTACGAGTTTGCGAGAATGCTGGTCGAGGACCGCAATAACGAGGCCCAGAGCTATGTGGATTGGCTGGTGCATCTGCATAAGGGGGTGCAGTTGGAGGTGAGTCCTCGTTGATTTTTTTGGCGTTCTTAACAACCTTGAGCGGCTACTAACCTGGGATGCAGCTGGCGGGTCAGAGGAAACGGGAGGATTCGGGAGAGGGGTCGGCGCTGTCGAGTTTTACGGGGTTGAGGCCCTCGTATTGGTAGGAGGGGGCGAGCGTACATTTAAGCCAGACTAGATGGTGGTGATACCAAAATACGACGTGACATGATATTACCCTGGGGTTCACGATTGGGCCTGTCATTGCGTCTACATCTGCTGCTAATGGAATGGCCTGCCTACCTTTCCAATGCTGAGCGATGATGTCAACAACACTTGGAGACCTGGTAGTCAGCTTCAACAGCACTCCCAGCAAACGCCGAACACCCATCTTCCCTTCACAAGATTGACGGCGCCGTCCCCCCACTCTCCTTTCCCTTTCTACTAAGGTAGTTACCTCCCTTGTCCACTCACCCCCCAAGTCCTAACTAAGTACCTACCTACCTACGTACCTACCAAGAACACAAACGACCCCCCAGCACCACCCCCACCCGAGATATCCCTCAACAGTCAAGTAAGTCAGCAGCCAGGTCCCAACAACGCCAGCGCCAGCCTCGCCCCCACCCACCTACCCACCCTTCCATCCCAAACCTCGTTCCCCCAACCTTGCAAGCACAGCAGTTCCGTCCGGCCATGCCCATCCCATCCCTTCCCTCGCCATGCCCGCTCCTAGCCGAGCAGCCACCCCCCCCAGCCAGGCAAGGTAAGATAAGGTAAGGCGGCAACCAACTATAACTACCTAGCTACCCGACCCGGCTTCCCCTGAAAGGGGAGAGAGAAGGGCAGCCTCGGCTGTCTCCTCATGATGGCATGATGGCACACCCGAACCGAACCGGACCGGACCGGATCAGACCAACCAACCAACCAACCAACCAATTAACCAATTGCAACCCTCCATTTCAGGCTGACGAGCTGACTGGCTGACGGGCTGACGCGGAAGGGGGCTGCATTCCTTTTCCTTTTTTTTTTTTCGTTTTGTTTTGTTTTTGGGGTTTTTGGTCCTTCCTCGGGAGGCTGACTGACTGGCCGAGGACTTTCGGCCCGGCGTTCTCGGTTCTACGTTTGCTGTCGGTACGGTGTGCCTGTGGTTATCGGGGTTGCCGGGAGGGGAGGTGGTTCTTTTTTTTTTTTTTCTTTTTTTTTGAGAGAGAGAGAGAGAGAGAGTTTGGTTCGTTGGTTTTGAATGGGTGGACGGGTGGGGGTGGTAGGATTAGGGATTGGGGATTGGGGATTGAGGGGTTGCTTGTTTCTCTTCTCTCTCCTATTCCCCCCCTTCTTCTTCTTCCCCCACACCACAACACACCACCTACCCACCCACCCACCTACCTACCCCCGTGATAATTAGTTAATGGTCTGGGTGGGGAGGTGTGATTCCGTGGTTTTTCCGGGGCAGATGATGATGTGTTGCTATTGTGTTGGTCCATTGTTCAAGGGTTGTTGTTGTTGTTGTTGTTGTTGATGATGACGATGTGTGGGTGTGGATGTGGATGTGACGTGGGGATAGACAGATGGAGGGTTTTGCTTCTTCTGACCTTTTGCCCGGTTGTGGGAAAAAATAACTCGATCCGGGGTTTTCGGAAGAGTATGTGAGACCAAGTTGTTAGTTACCTGTCACTTTTGCAGGGAACCCTCCCTGGTGTCCCTTGTCCCGGCCGGCTGTTGGGTGTCGGGTAAGGGTCCTTCTAGGGGTCTAGATGTGTCTTAGTCTGGTTCATGGATGGTTGGGATCCTGGTGATGTGGCGGCCATGAAGTCATGGCCGGAGTAGCATGCCGGACCGTTTCATCTTCTGATTTTCATATGCTTCTTCTTCGACAAAAATGAAGGGGAAAAGGGCGGCGGTGCCAAAGATCCCCATGCCATTCACTCCCTCTTCAGAGACAACCAACCACTCATCTCAACCGCAAGCGGCCCGGAACCCGTAATCGACAATTCTTTGACTCTCCGAACATTCCTTACGGCCCTATGTGCAGTCAGCATCGCCAACCTCTCCGTGACAATGGGTCTGCCCCTGTCTGCATTCCATTGTCAAGAGACCCTGACCCTGTCCTGCCTTGTCCGGTCCTGTGATCGACCCAGCCCCCGTTACACCAGGCTAGGGGCGGCAAGGCTAACGCAGTCACCCAGACACCGGGCGGCTATGCCTGTGTGGGCCGTGTTTGTGGTGTGGCGTACAATCTACGATCTGTCTGACACGATCTCACACACTGCACACACTGCGGTGTGCCTCCGAGGCCTTGTGATGTGTGTTGCCCAACGAGATTTGGTGTCCCACTGAGGGTATCCGCAGCCGCGCTTGTGCGACGGTGACTTCTCGAAAGGCTGCTTCACCGCCCCCATCGTCTCCGCCGGAAGAGGCGGATGGATGGTATGGGTGGTGGGTGTCGACAGTTCGGTAGGAGGCGGTTGCTGTTCTGTTTCGGCGCTGGAGATTTGGGTGTGAACATGCAGGGTCCTTACCTTGCAACGGTTATCTGTCACCTATGGCGGCCGATCGTATCGGCAGATCTGCAGACGTATGTACACAGTAGATGCCCGGGGAGTCCGCGAACATTGGGAGGAGATGTGCAGGATGGGTCCCCAAAACGAGAACGAGTCAGGGGGTGAAAGGTTGAGAATGAATAGGCTCTCCGCACGACAACGTTTCGCACTACTGCATGGCGGTCAGCGAAGGTAGTAGCGTTGTGCAAGAAATCTTGCCCGCTTGCGTGCCTCATCTCGCGCCACCACCGCCGGATCTCGGTCACCCACTGCCTTGGCAACGGATGGGCCCCCCAGTAGGCCAACGGCTCGCCGCTGTGCAGGTGTGACAATAATTCGTGTTTCAATGTTTCAAGATATACCATGCATGCATTCATAACGCCCTGACCGCTTCTTGGTGAGCCATGGAGACTGTCCCCTGTGTGTCTGTCTCTATATGCTTAAAGGTTCTCCGAGGGAAGAAGCCCGGCAGGCAAGCAGCGGGGGAGCCCGGGGGGGGGGGGACGGCTGCCGTGCTGCCAGACGACCGTCTCGGTTCGTCTCCTGATGGAGTGAACTCCGGTCCGAGGACTCGATAAGTGGCGCGGTTGTCAAGGGCATGGAGACCGGTGGGGTTGGAAAAAGCAAAAGGAACTTGCCCGCTCGCCACGTCTGCAGCCACCTCCCAATAAGGCATCACGGTCGCTCCAAATACCTCTCGCGGCTTGGCGGGAACCCGATGGAACTCTGCGCCAAACGCTCCGAGGGAGTGTTCGCCATGGTCCAAGGGTGCAGTTTGGCGTTCTCCTGAGCCAATTATTGACGACACGGCTTCAGCCTCATGCAGACCATCACCCATGAGGAAGCCCCATGTCTGAGACTGATGATGACAGCCAGTCGCCGGATCGTGATAAACCAGGATGCTTGCAGGCCCCCTGGTTGGGTTCCCCAGCCGTTGATCAGTCTCGGCCCGGGGGTTTAGGGCCTCTTTCTCGGCAAGTCGGGGCTGGGGCTCGACCTCCCTGTTGGTGCCAGGACAAGTCAGCTAAGACAAGCGCGCTTGCTGCTTGATGAACATCTCGGGGCCCAAAAAGAAAGAGGAACAATAGTGCATAACAGAGCCAGGCAAACTATACAGTACATTATCCTTATCCTTGTGAGGTAGACTAGGTCGGGGAATCATGGTAGAGCCGGAAACCCCGTGTTTCCGACCAACAAACGGCTATCCGGAATGCTGTCCAAAGATTAAAGTGAGACATGAGGAGGTAACCCAATAAGAAATGCCCAAAAAAGCCAATCCAAATCCCAACTCGGAGCCGCCTCCGTAACGCCCAGAAAGCCCGCCACAGGAAAAAGCCAAATCCCATCAAGCAAGGAGGTTGCTCAGGCCGTATCGCGCGTCTGGCTGCGCAAGAAATCTCTGGATTTCTGTGTTGTCAAACACGCGGGAGAAAATGTCAACGTCGGCAGGCGAGGTCCCGGGCGGTGAGCTCGAGCTCGACGAGCTGCCCTTCGTCTTGGATCGGCTTGAGCCGCTGCCGCCCTTGGCCTTCTTCGCGATATCGTCCAGGATCAGCTGTGTGGTGCTCTGGTTGGGGTCCTCGAACACGAATGCCACGCAGCGGATCCTGCCACGGAGGTCGGGATCGTAGAGGCAAACTTCCCGCCACAGCTCGGCAAGCTCCTGCGGCGGATTTCGGTACCCGTTTCCGAGGCCAAAGTCCCCGATCACCACGGTGCTGTAGTTGTTGTAGGCGCAGATCCGGAGTGCGCCCCGCATCTTCTCTTTGACCATCTCGCGCTCATCGGCAAACGAGTACTTGGTGCCATTCTGCGTCAGCTTGGGCCAGCGTGGCGGTGGTACCGACACGACAGGCAGTGCCCGCCACTGGTCGGTCGGCAGCTTCTCATATTTGTCGTGGGGCCCGCGGAACACAACTGTGCGGCAGGTTAATGGCTGGACTTGGAAGAGAAAGAAAGAAACAGGAGAGGTGATCCAACTGACCAACATGCTGTGATAGGACTCCGGCGCATATCGGGAGGGGGTAGTGGCTGTTAGCCGGAGATCCATCCGCTGGCGTTCCGAGGCAAGCTGCGAGGGTGCTCCGCCGACATAGACGCTCCTCGTAGCCTACCACACCCGTTTCCCAGTCGCCACCAGGACGCTTGTCGTTCGCTGCACAGATGAAAGGTATGGCACACTGTGCCGAGTCCACCCACTCCAATGCGACGTTGACCGGGTCTCCGCTGGAAACGTCTAGGAAGCAGGTTAGAACAAGGCCACTGCTACGTCCTTGAGATGCACACTCACAAAACAGGGGAGGGGAAAGGTCCAGTGGACGCTCGTCAAAGTTGATTTGCAGCAGTGGTTGGTGATAGATGTACGAGCAGGTGGACCAAGTCGCGGCGTACTTTTCCCTGATCGTGGGAATGTAAATCCTCTTTGCCTCCGAAGCAACCTCAGACGGCTTGGGCTTGGACTTGGAGCTTGAAGAAGGCATCGTGCGGTGGTAGATGAGGGAGGTGTAGAACACCCGGCGAGGGGGTTTGACGGGCAGGTAGGTAATAATATGCCTTGGGAGAAGTCAGACCGGTGTGGGGTTGGCTGAGGCTAGGCTGAGATCGGGTTTGTGGATGTTGTTAGCTCTACCAATTCCCGGGAGAGGGTGTTTGGGGGTATGAGTTGCTTTATATCTGCATAAGAGTGGTCGAGGGGGTGGGGTGAGAAAGGAGAGATTCGGGAAACGCCAGAAACGCCAGAAACGCCATTGCTTGCGAGTAGCCGCAGCGGCCAACATGACGACCATGTCGCGTGCTGCGATTCCCATGCAGAGAGATCTCTGTGTAACTACCCGGTCTCAGACATCCAGAGACCTGCAAATGTTGTATTGTTGGTGGGAAGATCAAGGATAAGGTACTTGCCGGCTTCCTCAAACGTGGGGACACCTGGTATTGTTCGTTCAAGGTTTCTGCCCAGCCGGGATGCTCGAGACACGATGGGACCAACGCGATGCAGTTAGTGTGCCTCTAATAACACACCACAAAGTACATACATGAACCAGGAAGGGGTCTTTCCTTGGCTGGGTAGGTAGATGAATATACCACCAGCCAGCCAAGAAAAGAAGAACCTACCCCTGAGATGCCTAGGGACGGGGTTGCAGGTGGGCTTGAGCTTGAGGTGACCTGCCGAGACCCTTGGAATTGCATTACACAGTGGGCGGGTGCTGGAGCTCTTGGGGCTGTTCTGGGGCCGCTCCGGGGCGAGGTGGTCTGGGACTGCTGTGCTGCCGTAGGTGCGCCATCTTGAGTCTGAGTCAATCTGGTATTCCCGCGCCACTCGAACCAGAGACATGGGCCGGGTCCCTGCCGGCCGCCGTTGAATGAAAGTCTTTTTGAACCTGGTGCATGCGTCGAGTCCTGAAGCTTCGGGCAGCTGCTGAAACCAATAATTACTCGGGCTCTGGGCACGGCTTGAACTCCGCACCTAACTATTGCAGGGCGAATCAGAATCCAATGAGGGAGAGACATGCAGTCGAGCCACTCGGCTCAGTCCACCGAGCGGCTACTAACTGTTGGCCGGCGGGTTTTCTGGATCGGCATCCCGGCCGGGAGGAGGAAGAGGGGTGACCCAAACACCCAAGGACCCGAGCTTCAATGCTCGCATCCTCGCATCCTCGCATCCTCGCATCCTCGCCAAAGGAGAAAGGGGTCCGGTGAGCGCGGGCGACGCGCGGGGACAGCTAAAAAGACAAAACCGATACAATGCATGTCTGACCACTTCCCTGCGCAATGACGAGTGCCTGGGTGCCCAAGCATCACCTGAAGCGGGGCAAGGGATCGTCAGTCGAAAGGTCTCGCCGGATGGCGGAAGCCACAGCGACGAAAGCTCAGCTGAGGAGATGCAAACGTGAGGTGCCGAAGGGAAAACTTTGTCAGGCAACCGAAGAAAAAGCAAAAAGAGCCCCTTCCTCCCCGTCATGGACCCGGCAGAGATAGGAAACTAGCGGGAAGGAACTGTCCCCTGCGGGGAAAGCCACATCAAGCAGGGCACCCCAGCTTTACATCTAACGTGCCTGTCTTCCCGTATCAAAAAGTGCCTTCATCCTGTTAAGGTTGTCGTCAGAATTGTGGTGTTGTTGCCAACTGAAAAAACCCAGGTGGGAAGGCGCTAGCTGCCTCTATCGCTCATGCCAAGAAATAGATTGGATGGCACCAAATTTCAGCCAATCACAGTAACGCAAGGTCTGAGAAGGGCAAGTGCAGCAGTGGAGTCTTGGGGTCGAATCGAATGGTTCGAGTGGGTTCGAGGAAGAAAGGTCAGGTAAAAAGAAAAATGACAGGGATCTGGGGCGCGTGCCGTCTCGAATTCAACAGGCCAAGACCCAAAAAACTGCTCGACTTTTTGAAGGCGCATCTCTATCCTACCTAGCACATCCGGTCCGGTTTATCCAAGGTGTGGAAATTCCAGCACGTGTTATTCAGCTCTTACCCAGTCGGTACGGTACATCAACAACAAACTAGGGCCAAAACCTCCAGGCCTCTATCCAGCAATCACCACCGACATCGGAGACCACCGAAACTGAAATTGGCAATTGGCGATTGGCACTTGGGAGCCAAACGCAGGTGACCTTCGAGCTATGCGGCCCGCTCCGGTACTTCGGCCGTCGAGTGTCTCGCGTGTCTTGCGTCCGCGTCGCCTCGCCAGCTTCCACCGATCTGTCTCTCAGCGGGCCAACCGTTCCGTTGCCGAGCTACTACAGTGGAGGCCCGACAAGGCGGAGGATGTGACCGTCAACGGCTTCGTCCGGTCCGTCCGGTCAATGAAAGCTCATCAATTCGTTGCTCTCGGTGATGGCTCTTCGCTGGCTCCTCTACAGGCCCTCGTCCGGGCCGACCGCGCCGAAGAGTAAGAAACAACCTGCTCCCGCCTAATCCCCCATCCTCCTTCCTTCGCCCCCCTTCGACATACAGAAGGATGTCTCGGTTAAGCTGGTTACCTAGTACTGACGCCGTCCCTGCAGCCTGACGGTTGGTGCGGCCGTCCGCCTCACCGGCTCCTGGGTGTCCTCTCCCGGAGCCTCTCAGAGCCATGAGTTGCATGTAAGCAATGTAGAGGTCTTGGGTTCCGTCCGACGCAAAGGTATGCCCTGCCGTGCCCTGCCCTGCCCTTGCCTTGTCCTAGAGGGGCTTCCAAAAGGCATGCACCAGGCAATGTATAATGTTTTCTTAACAAATGGCCCCGCAGACGTTCCCCATTTCAAAAGAAATACCAGACACCTGAGTTATCTCCGTACTATGCCGCACTTGCGGCCGAGAACTTCCAGTCAATACCGTCCTTGCTGAGACTGCGCTCCGAAGCCATCGCATCCTTGACTCAGTTCTTTGCAGGGCGATCCTTCACTCAAACACACCCACCCATCATCACATCGTCGGATTGTGAGGGCGCCGGTGAGGTCTTCACGGTGACGCCGGCCAATGACACGCCTGTCCCGGCTGACAAGGACGCCTCCGAAGACTCTTTTTTCCGCTCCAAAAAGTATCTCACTGTCTCGACCCAGCTCCATCTAGAAGCCCTCGCGCAAGCCGTCGGCAATGTCTGGACCCTCTCGCCCGTTTTCCGCGCCGAGAAGAGCGACACCCTCGAGGCACCTGAGCGAGTTTTACATGCTTGAAGCTGAAATGAGCTTTGTGGATGACCTCACGCCCGTCATGGACCTGGCCGAAGATATGCTACGGTCATTGAGCAACGATTCTCATGGGGTCACCCCACGGTCAGGGGATCTTTCTCTTCAGATCACGCCACAGCGGGCTCCGATCTTGGTGCCGTCCGTGGAAAGTAAGGCAGCCGCTGGGGAGGGGCCTGATGGTCCTGGGGAACTGGGCACGGAAATCACCTAACTCGGGACGCCGTCCCACTGTTACAGCAGAAAGCCGACCTCTTCGAGCACAAGCCGACATGGAGTGCAGGGCTGCAATCCGAACATGAAAAGTACCTTGCTAATTACGTCGGAGGCAGTGAGAAACCCGTCTTCGTTACCAACTACCCCCGAGACATCAAGGCTTTTTACATGCGGGAAACCCAAACGCCTGCCTCTGAGGTACCCGGCCCAACAGTCGATTGTTTTGACTTGCTGGTGCCAGAGTTCTGCGAGATTGCTGGTGGGTCAATGCGCGAGCACCGTTTGAACCCTCTCCTAGACGTCATGAAGCGGCAGGGGATCTTGAAACCACCGTCAGAATGCGCCCCTGGCGAGAGCTCCTGCGGCGGTCTCGACTGGTACGTCGAACCTTCCGTCGGTGGGGATGTTCCACCACACGGCGGGGTTTGGTGTCGGCTTCGACCGGTTGCTCAGCTACCTGGCTGGCGTTCAAACCGTCCGAGACATCGTCTCATTCCCACGCTGGCATGGACGATGCGACTGCTGAGCAGACAGCCACAAGATCTTGGATTATCCTCCCGGTTCTCTCTCGTGTTACCTGACCTGCCCGTGCTCATCGCGATCTATCCGTACCCGGATTCGGGCGCTTTTGTCGTACACTCAACGCACCATATCGTCGTGTTGGGGACCAGAAATCCCGCTCTTCATGCTCCCATGGGAAGATCGGTATGCGGTCTCCCTATTGGAACGGGCGAGAATAATATGCTGCGAAACACATGATGCCACTAGGGCGAGTCGTAGTTGACAGATCGGTCACGGGCCGGCCGTTTAACTTAACCGTGTGCGACCTTGGGTCATATTACGGCCTTAGACCCCTCTCGACGTGCCGAGTTCGGGCGGAGAGCCATGTTTGTTGCATCATATCCCTCGACGGCTGTGTGCATTCCGGGTCCGAGAGATCCCGTTCCAGGGACTCGATGACTTGGAGTACTCTTGTCTACGCTATGACAGTTATTTTTGATACCCAACTCAATCTAACAATTTAACTTGATGCCGACTGATCATGCGGATTCCCGCACACGCGATGGGCTGTCATCAACTTGCATCTACGCAACACCAGGAATCCAGTCAAGCTGACTGAGCCATGTCCCCTCGGACTGAAGACAGTATAACAACTCTAACTTGCTCAGATATACATTACCATCTCTCAAGGGGCCCTTACCGCTGCCTTCAAATATAAACCATGCGGGTTGCCTCCGGCTCAGTGTCATTTAACACACTTTGGACAGGCATGTGTCCGGCGATATCTTTGATGGAAGCAACCCACGAACTTGCTAGGTCGATATGAAGTGACAATTTCTATCAACCTAGGGAGCTCATCCACTAACTACATTAACAACAATATCTAGTGTTTGTCAAGTCGACGGCTGGCTTGATGAAACGTCGATGTAGCGAACAAGATAATCCGAAGTGGTTCTAAGAAGCAGTCTCGTCACACACATTAACCACGATTTCCTTAGTAGCCACAGAACATCACTGATACTTCAACCGTTACCACATGTACCCCTACGCCGGGCCAGTTCAACCAGCTTTAACCCCGATCCGGCGCCAGAAGAATCGTTTTAGCAGAATCAACTGGTCTGTTAAGTAGTTCCCGTAACTACCAAATACTCCTTATCTCCACGGGTTCATATCACAACACATACTAAGAGCATCGCCAGTTACAGTACGTTGTGGCGCACTGAGCCGCCCCGGTATTCACTCTAATGCTTCGCTTGGCCAATGCTTATGCTGAACGCGTAACCGAATGAGGCTTTGTTGCGCTACCGGGCTAGACACGAGAAGCTCTCGATCAGAGAAGTGAGCATTCCCTCCCCTTTACCGGCTTCCAGGATCCGAACTGCCAGCGGCGGACATGGCAACGGGGGGTTTGAGTAGTTCACTACGCTTACCCGTGGCCCTCACCGGCCAGCTTACTCCCTTCAACCCAGATACCAAACACTTTTTTCTCTATCATCGATCTCCAACCTCCTCCGGACCCAGCCTTGCGTCGCGGCTCATCCCCGGAAACGCGGCAACGGAATCAATCACTTGTTATGCACCGTAAGCCTTCTCACCACCGCCTCTCCCGCCCGGGACCTGCAAAGATCGATGACTGCCGTCGAAGCCGCTCCACTCTTCACGCACTCGCCCACCCTCGCTCTGTATAGACATCCGAAAGGTCCGAGGGAGGTGATTACCGTCATCGATTCCGCTGTCACCTTCTCGGTCCGAACCCCTCTGCACTCTGTACATACTGT
>NT_165982.1:363428-379236 GCF_000143365.1 Chaetomium globosum CBS 148.51
CACGAGACAGACAGGGAGGAGGAGAGGTGTGATTGCCAGTAAAAAAATCACCGATGATGGATGATGATCGGAGCAAGCCCATCCGCTCACTCCTTCACAGCTCCGGTCCCAACCGTGTATTCTCCATTGTCATGGCATGGCTCCCGCTGTCGCATGTCACTTGGCACGGGAGGAGAGCGGATCCCATCTAAGGTACTGTACTATAGTTGTGGTATGCTGTTGGCGCTGTGCGCTACCACCTTCCCGAACCTGGAAGTAATCGGCCCCAGCCCCCGTTGCCCGCGATAAAGCCGGAGAGCAAATCGACAGCGGGGCGGACGAGTTACCGAAGTTAGGTCGTTCCCCAGCTTGGGTCTCTTGTTTGCGTGCATGCATGCATTGAGTTGGCCGTCGGATAACTCGACTCAGGACTCAGCCCCTTCCAACTGACCGCACCCGACCATGAATCAAGAGTCAAGCCACAAGGGAGTCAAGGGAATGAATGGGAATGGATGGGAATGACGGCAGGATGAAACGAGGCGGTCATAAAACATCAACTCTTTTTTTTTTTTCTTCCTTTTTTTCTGCCTGCCTATGATCGGCACTCGGTTTCGTGTGTAACAACCTTATGTACATCACCGACGAAACAAGAAGCATTGTCCGGTCTCCGGGTTTCCGATCCCCGGAGATAGTTCTTCGTAAACAGGGCTGTGTGCGCTCCAGAGTGGCCCGAGAGTGGACACGACAGGGGCGGTTCAAAAGACGTTTGTTGTTACGTACTCGCAAAGGTGTGGACATGATAAGCTGGGGGCCAAGTCGGGCCAAGATTCGAGCACAGTAGTGATGCAAGGTGTTGTTGGTTATGATGGTTTCACGAGATGAGTGCTTTTCGAAAGTCGACGCATAAATTATTATTTTTTTGGTCTGCAGAATGTGTACTTTAGCTACCGTAATCAAGCTTTTTTTCCCGATTAGGTATGTACCCTCCGATTAATAATGCCTTTCTTCCCCTGAAATGCACGGCGGAG
This sequence comes from Chaetomium globosum CBS 148.51, assembly GCF_000143365.1. Taxonomy (NCBI): domain Eukaryota; kingdom Fungi; phylum Ascomycota; class Sordariomycetes; order Sordariales; family Chaetomiaceae; genus Chaetomium; species Chaetomium globosum. The sequence goes on from NT_165982.1 coordinate 364,436, forward strand.
CGAGCAGCACAGAATATTCCAGGACCGGGGAGTTTTGACTAATTAGTGGTTAGTCGATTGCACTGCCGAGATTCGGTGCTACCATACACGGGATGGCGTCGAGGATGATCAAGAGCTCGGAGGAGCGACATTTTTTTACAATGTGTGATCGGCTCTGTTTGGGGGCGGAAGGGCGGGTGTTCAGGCCGAAAATCGAGTTAAGATGTAAGAAGAAAGCAATTCGTCGAAGGCTCAATTTGAGGGTCAACTAACTACCTGAGGGAGTTAGTTCTAGGCAGAGGCGGCGCGGGCAGCTTCCCACAAACTCCTTCGTCTCGACCAAAGTCAGGCCATGCAATTCTTGGCTTTGACTTGGCCGCTCGCTTGGCTCGGCAGCGGCGGTGGGGCGGGGGAAGGGAAGGAGAGAGGGGGATGGCGGTCATCAACAAGTTTGTTGCTGATAGAGTTGCCGATCTTTTTTTTCTTTTCTTTTTTTGCTTCCTTCCTCCGCTTCTTCTTGTTCTTCTCCCTTCCTTGATTGAGATCCCGCTGTAAATCTCAAACGGGAATAGGCATATAAGCCGCAAGTACCGTGCAGTAGTGGGGTCTGCGCGGACATATTCCGGCCACGAAAGCGAACCTGTGAGAACAAAGTGGTTGTTGTTTTTGCAGTGTGTCGAGGGGGCTTGGCGTCGCACAAAGTTTGGGGCTGGGACGATCTGATCCGATTTTGCCGAGGGAAGGCCCACTCGAGCCCACGTTGTTGGCAATGGAATAAAGTTGGGGCCGTGCGAACCAAAAAAGGGCAACCCTTCCCGTCCCTTTCGACCCTGGACCACGGCCTGCTTGCTCTGCCACCTGCCAGCAGGAAGCACGCACACATTTGGAATCTTCAATATCGGCGTGGTTTGTCCGAATTGGGTGTCCGAAAATACACACAGTATATTTATGATTTTGGTCCTCAACTGGACGGGCGGCAATGCTGTTACATATCAGTTACCCTCGGTAACATTGACTCGCCGTCACAGCAGCTGCAGGGGACGCGTCAGCATTCTGAAGCAATCAAAAAAACACTGAGGTACTGCCGACGTCTGCATTTCGCCTTAAGAGGGGGCCAGCTTTCGGGTGTCTCTTCCATCTTGGAACAGGGGAGCGGCCGCCAATGCCGACAGATGACCGATCGCTTCTGGGAGCAGCTTGCGAGCTTACCACAGTACTACAGCATCTCTGTACCTTGGGTATTTCCTCGTAAGTGATGCATTGTTTTTTCGAGTTGGTTGGCTGATGCGAAGAACCCTGCTGCCAAGGATGGCGGATGGGCTTGGGTTGTTTTAGCCTCTCAAGCCTCTATCGCGGTGTGTGTCACTGTGAAGGTGATGAGTGTGCGTGCGTGTGTGTGTGTATGTATGTATTGTGTATGCAAGCACATGGACCAGGCCATCGAGGGACTCGATTGTATGTACCAAACCTTGGTGTGTTCTGGTCTGGCCAGCCACGCGATAGGTGCGTTCAACTTGCGCACTAACGACTTAAGCTTAAGCGGGCGTCGCGGGCGGTTGATTGCGGGGCACGTCAAGTCTCACCATCGCAGGCACGAGATAAACGAAACGAGTGTTGTGTTGTTTGTTCGTCATGCGGTTCGTTGTTTCAATCCGTCCGGTCCGACCTCTTCTCTCGTTCTTGTTTGATACCATCACTCAGCGCAGGCTATCACGATATATTCGTATGAGTGAGGATACTTCGTACTTGGCCGCAGTCCTAGATACGCCCCCCTCTGTGTATCGAGTCGGGAAGAGGAGAAGGATGGCGGCCACGAGGAGAAGCAGCAGGTGCGCTGCAGATCTTGGCTTATGCCCACACGCCCGTTTTACCCGTTTTGTCGGAGGACGTGGGAACGACATCCGAGAGGCTGATGCTGGCTGGAGGAGACAGGACGGTTGGGGGACACAAAAGCAGTGCCAAGCTTCGCATGTCACGGTTCTGCTTATTCGCAGCGCGCCTCCCGCCTCCTTCAACCACAAAGAAACGGGCTGGCTGAGTTCTCCAGGTGGGGGCGACATGTCGTGACTCCGACCCAAGATCCCGTTCTGACACCCCTTGACTCCGAGTCCGGATGCGACCTCGCCTGGCACGGCGACTTTTGGCTCGGATAATCTCTGTGGGGGCCAAAATGCCGATGAGAATGCCTACGAATATCGTAAAGACAGCGAGACGAAGTATTGCTTGCTTCTCGCGTCCTGTGTGGGTTCGGCGGTCAGCAAAGCAGCAACAACCTATCTGAGCACCGACCGATACGCTGCTCATCGTTTTTTCATTTCGGTCTCGGCTTCCTCACCCCCTCCTCCCCAACCCCGGTCCACAGCAGCCACTCTGGAAGCCCGCTTTACGTCCGATATGCTGTGCCGGATTGTGGGAGGTTTTGTCCTGCGTTTGTTGACGAGTTGTCTCTCCCATTTCCGTGGTGTCCTGCTCAATGCTGGCACCCAACTTTGTGCAACACTACCGGCCGGTTGCGTTGCTATGAGTGCTTTGTGCAACCAAGGCTAGCCGCCTGATCGTACCGTCCTGCGTGACACCGGCAAACGGTGATGGCTTGGTATGACCCGGGCTGATTATCATCAAACAGCAACCGAGCTGAAATCGAAAAATCCAGAATCATCCCGTGTCTGCTGGCTGACCGCTGGCTGACCGCTGGATTGCTCGCAGGTTTAGAACGCCACTTGGGGGATTTTGAACCAAAGAGGGCTGGTGTTGGGGTTATTTTTGGCTGTGTCTCGCTCACTTTAACCTTAAACAGACGACCGACAGCCCCCTCCCCTCACCGTCCGGCTGGTTCGGTCGTCCCCAAAACGAGGTGCGCCCAGCCGCCTGGACGCATCCCAACAAGCTTTCCCAGCACCTTCTGACATTCCGGGGTGCCTTATCGGCGCCGACCGATGCCATGCTGTGGCACCCCGATGCTTAGCGAGAACCCTTTGCATCAGCCCTGCCATCGCATCTGGGATGTTTCCCCCGCCCGAGACTCGAGCTAACCACAAGCTTGATTTCTGAAGGACCTGTCTGTTTCTTTACCGCCGATCTTTCCGGCGGTATCTATCCGGACCGAGACGATTCGGGGCCGGCGTCGAGTTGAGTCGAGTTGCAAGGTGAGGAGGAACCATGATCTGCGCGGTCCCCAGAGCTCCTCGCAACCATGAACCCTCGAGCTGGTAAGAAAGAGTCCAGGATGTGCAGGGCAAACCAGGAAGGGTCGCCACACCGCAAAGGTACGGGTTCCTGATGTCCGAGTCACGTTCGCTTACACGGAGGCGGATGCCTGCGGCTTCGGGAAGGAGCCTGGGGAGCGTCAGGCACCGGGACCGTCAACAGACGAACGGGCGGCGCAGGAATCGCATCTGATCCCTTCCCTCCGCACAATGGTTTGGGTCATGACCCATGGCTGCAACGCATATGGGAGGATCTTCTTCCTGGAGAAAAGAAAAGAACCGTGCTTACTGGCTAAAACCGAGCTAGCGATCTCGCCGCGGAAACAGACGAATAACGAATTGAAGCAGGAGACAGCAAGCTCCTTATTGGGTTTCAAAGCAGCCGCGAGCTGTTACACGAATTTGGTTACACACCCCACACCTGACTGACGCCCTTTCCCCTCCCATGAAAAAGCGTACACGGGGAGATCGGAAGACGGATACAAACAGGGCGTGGCCAAGGTTTCGCATTTCCAAGAGCTGCAACCGCGAGACGCGAATACGACTCAGTCGCTACGCTAGTGGATAAAGGATCTGAGTAAGTGCCCAACATGGGAAAGTGGAGTCCCCCAAGCGGAAAGGCTCGTTGGCGCCATCAAACGTGACGGGCCAGGGAAGAGCCCGGCATGCCGTGCGTGCCAATAGTCGGGCGTGGTGAAGAAGATGGGTAGGCTATGGCGTCAACAAGCAGCAACATTGAAAAGGAAAAAGAAAAGAGAACTTATGTAATTCAGGAGCGCACTTGTCACAACCTGTGGCACCTGTGCTGTAGCACCCTGGACCTGTCAGAGGTAACGTGGAGCAAGCCTCAGTCCGACCACTCCCAAGGCAAACGCAGGCGGCAATCGGTGGTTTTTGAGTCCCAAGTCGACCAGCCAGCCAGCAACGCAGCACGTGTGGTTGTGCAGCATCACAAGACCGAGCGTTCCGCGACGAACCCCAACGCCCAGACCACCCACAACGGGGGGGCCAAGGGCTTGGGGAGGGGCCCCCAAGCAATGCCAATGCGCGCTAGCGGGCCCGAGGCGGCGCCGTGAAATAAGCTTGAAATCCTATTATATTTCTATGACACTCCCGTTGGCGGATGCAGGGATCGTGGATACCGTCCCCGGTCTGTGGCCAAGCCCCTTCTTGTTCCTGCTCGACCATGCGGGAACGTTGCGCACAGTTCCTCGCACTCGGTCTAGTCTCGGTCTAGACATCCAGATTACACACGATACGATGGACTCCGTATGCTTTGTGTGTTACACAGGCGGCACATAACTACACACAGTATGTGTAAGGTAGGTAGGTCTGGAGGGAGGGACCTAGGGGCCAACCTACCGGGCTGAGGGAAGGTGACTTCAGATATAACCCAACCCAGTTGGGCCGGCCAGGGCGCGCGGGGAGGGCAGATGGAAGAACGAAAGGGATCGCGGGCTGAGGATCCTCTTTGGCCGGTTCGGCCGACGAGCCACCTCCTTTTCGCTAGTCACGGGAAGCGCACCCACTTGGTCGACCGACCTAACTTTGCGCTATTGCTTCAGAAAAAAATATCGGGGAGGAATGGGCGCAAGACTTGCTTCCCAGAAGGAAAAGGAGCCGGGATTCGGGGCGTTCAGCTCGCTGGAACTCGCCAATGGTGACTGGGTAAGCTCATGCAGCCTGGGAGGGATTTAAGAACATAATTCCATATCTCCATGGTCCCTTGGCCACGACCCGACCTACAAAGGAAGTAAGTTAGGTACCTAACAAGGGGCGGCTTGTATTCCGCTCCAATGCCCCCAGTTTCTCCACAGTGACAGGGCGAAGCATCTACACTACATCCATACCTTGTGTATTGACCCATTACACACTGCCTGGGTAAGGTAGTTCCCGTCCGAGGGTGCAGTTGTTGGTGCCTGGGTAGTAATCACGGCGCACCCTCCTGCAGTTTATTATTCCTTTCCCCCTCAAATGGCACCCCCCCTACCCCCCCTCAAAGTGGTCACCCCCGCGGGGATTAAAATGTAAAAGTCCCCATCTGGTGTGGTGTGGTGCTTAATGAAGAAGAAAGCCGAGGGTCGAGATCATTTCCATTGATAAGCTGACGACAACGGGCGGGGGCCGCTGAAAGGCAATTCTTACCGCTTTCTGCCATTCCGCAATTGCTTGGCTCTTGCCTGGTCTGCCTCTTGGCTCCCTTGGCTGCCTTGGCCGTCTTGGCCGTCTTGGCACCATTGCCCCGTTGGCTTTCGGAAGGGGCAAGTTGCCCAACTGCGGGTTGGCGCAGAGCCTCGGGCTAAGTTCCTTTCTCGGGTTAGAATGGCACGTTTTTCCATCCTGGATGCTGATTAATTGCCCAGTAAGGGAGAAACTCGGCCCCAACTTTAACGCGACTGCAAGTGTGGAACTTGGCGGTTTGGCGGGCTGGCGGGGCAAGGGGAGGAGGGTGTTGTGGTGTGGGCAGTGCCTGCCTGCCTTGTTGCTTGCCAAAAGCGCATCGTTCGACCGAAAAGAGGTTCCTTCCTTCGGCACCAACCCAACCATGCCTGCACATTTCCACAGTAATCCGTAACTAATGTGCTTCCGAGGCCCCGTAACCAACAGCACCGTTTGTCTCCATCTCGGCATCGCTGGTGGAGAGTAGGGCCGAGTAAATCAGCCAACCTACCGACAAACAGACAGGTAAGCTGTGGCTGTATGTAAGTGAGGTTGTCGTGTAGGATTGTGATACCTTGGGAGGATGGCGCTGTCCTGTGTCAGTCATGGAGGGAGTCCCGTCCTTCGAATCTCGGTTTGGAGGAATAGGTACGGTCCCGTTGGTATGGGAAGGAATCTCATACCGAAACGAACCAATTCCAGGTTGTCCCCAGTTATACCGCCACAGTGTCCGGTACAGTACGAGGTATGGTACACAAGAACCACGCACGAAATGCAGAATGAGAAATGCTTTGCCAACATCCCTGATAACATCGTGGCCGAACCGCACCTTCGCTGGAGCCTCCCCCTCCCACATTCCGACCGACCCTTGCCCATTGGGCTGCAGCGTCATCGACCTGCAGCCGATCTCCCCCCTGTCAGCCGCTAGCCGCGCTGGCCTTATTTTCACACGCTCTCTTTTAAACCAGATCCAACCCCGGCTCACATGCATCTGTCGAATGCAGAACCGATTTCGAAGTTCGGACGCCCACTCTTGACAACAACAAAATCAACAACACCGAGAAACAGCATATCACCACGTTATTTACTCTTGCAAACCACAAACGTGGTTTTTTTATTAAGATTAGAAAGGAAACAGAAGGATATCTTAACTTGGTACGTGGATCTTTTTTGTTTGTTTCTTTTTTTATTTATTCTTTATGTCATTCTTTGCCTTCTCCCTTCATTCGACTGGGAAACGGAATATCGAGTCTACTTTGCGCCCAACAATACAGCAATACAGCAAGACAACAATACGCCGCCATCAACGAGACCAAAACTCACCGCCGAGTACCCTCCCAAAATGGGATTCTCGTTTCTCGGCATGCAATATCAAGAAGAGTCAACATTGGCCGAATCGACGTGAACTTTGCCAACCTGGGAAACTCCCCGACATTCATCACACTGTGGCAATATCCGGCTACCCTGGCGGTGGGAAATATCCCGAGGAGGACGATTTATCTCCGTGGGCGGGGGTGATGCCGAAGACATGCCAGTGTGTCAGGAGCCCTGGTGATGCGCTGGACGACTCCACAGCAGCTGTGCTGTAACCCGGCACGTCTCGAGATCGCCGCGCGTGCCGTGAGCGAAGTCGGCCCCACGTCCTCGTGCAGCCGGCAGAAGGATAACGTTGCGATCCCATTCTCGCTTGGACCTGCCGACCACCGACTCTTTCTGTACGACACTTCCGGTTTCCGCGGATCGCCCGCCGGGCGCTACCTTATCCCCTGCCAAGTGGCATGGGGCCTCACCCTCACCACCCTGCGATCACCATGTTTCAGCTTCTCAACATGGCTCTGTCTTGTCAACTCTTTTTTGTTTCTTCGCCGCTACAAGATACAGGATCTGACTTCTTCACAGTAACGAGCATTGTTTCCGGTGGAAACTACCAAGCCTCAGCCACACATCTTCTAGCCACTTTGAGACGCCACTCACAACGCCTGGCCTGGATGGTGAGGGACTACCAGGCCTAAAGAAGGGAACGGAGGGTTGGGTCTAGGAAACCCCCACATGGGCTGCGAATTCGACCGTATTGAAACCCCGACGAATAACCATGGAAACGTACTACGGTGTGGTGCGGTCACCCGCTGACGCCATCAAACTCTTCGAAGCATGCAGGCTCGGCCTTCTTCCGCGGGTCCAGAGGAGGTTATCAGAAAAGGAGCGGCAAGCTATTCGGTCCGGATCCGTCTTTGTTTGGGATGAACGGGAAGCCGGCATGCGGCGGTGGACAGACGGCAAGTCATGGAGCGCCAGCCGTGTCGCTGGGAGCTTTCTCACGTACCGGGAAATGGAAGGCAAGAGGGGGAACGCCTTTGGCGGTGGGAGGAGGGCCGCCGGGAAGACACCAGACTCTGGCAGAGGAGCGACGATGACCACGACGACTGGGAACCGGATGTACTGGTACAACCCGACGGGCTAACGAAGCATATCGTTCAGCATCACCAACGCGGCTGGCCAGCATCTCCACCTAATCGCCTACTATTCCCGAGGGCCGCTGGACTTGCCTCTGCCTAGCAGTGATCCGTCGCTCAGGCATATCGTTCCGGCAAAAGGCATGTACCCCGAATCAAGCCTCGCCGAGACCACGCCGCCAGCACCGGCGAGGGCGCCTCTGCCCCAGCCATCCTACATGCCGCACCACCATCAACCGCCTCCCCACCATGGCTACCCTCCACAGTACCCGCATCCGGGCTACGCATGGCCGCCTTCGCCCGTCGGGACACCGCCTTATAGCCATGGCCAGTATCCATATTCACAAGGCCCGCCACCTGCAGCGTCACACGCGTATTCCCCGCACCCACATTCTCACCCCTCTTATGCGCCCGCCGAGCCAACTTCTGCGCACGAACGGACGACGCTACCCCCGCCGCATGCGCACTCGTACGCGCACCCACACCCACACGCGCAACATCCTCCACATACGCAACCACACCCAGAACCGCAACACCAACATCACGCGCAGCACCCACAGCCAAACCAACATCAACACCAACAACCCCATCCACAACTCCCCGCGTTGGTTCCTCCTAGGATAGGGATGCCAACCGCACAGTCATACCCGCAAAACCAAACCCACTCACCCCAAGCCCCCCAACCTCGCCTCTCAATGCTCGAATCACCACGATCACAACATCTCCAAGCCAAAGCCAGAGAAGCCGTCCAGATCGAGCCGCGGCTCGCCCCCATCGACGCAGCGCGCAACCAGCACAGCCCACTCCCCGCCCCAGGTCAGCTTGCCCACCAACAACAACAACAACAACAACAACAACAACAACAACAACAACCACCCCAACCAAACGGAACCGGCGCCCCCACAAGCGCCACCGCCACAACCCCCTCCTCCTCTTCATCATCCTCCTCCTCCCTCCCCTACGCCGCTGCCGCCGCCACCGCGAGCCCCACCATCCGCGCACCCTCGGACTCGCCGCCCCGCAGCGCCATCTCGGACGGCGTTAACGGCGTCAACGGCACCCCGACCGGCGCCAGCACCCGCCCCACGCTCTCCGCGCTTCTGCACCCTTCGTCTGTGCCCCTGCCGTCGGCGGCGGGGTCGGAGCCGAGTAGTGCTAATCCGGTTAGTGCGGTGAGTGCGGTTAGTGCGGTTAGTGCGGTGAGTGGTGGTGGTGTTAGTAGTGCGGGGAGTTCGCCTTCTGGCGGTGCCGTGTCGATGCCGGCGTCGGGGTCGGCGGCGAGGGATTTGCGTTCGCAGGGTGAGGATGCGAGGGCGATTGGGGTGTTGAATAAGAATTTCTTTTAGTGGAGGGATAGGGATGGGAGTGGGATTCGGGATCGGAATCAAAATCGGAATGGACAGGTGGTGTTGTGAGGGGTTGGGGATGAGGCGGTTGCTGGAACTGGGGCTGGTGGGGTTGGATGTCCCTGGCTGGCTCTGGCTCGTGGAAAAGGCGGGATGTTGAACTTGAACTTGAACTCAACTTGGTGAAGGGGGGTTGTGACCCCCGAGTCGTTGCCGTCTCTTTTTGTTGTTGTTGAGTTGTCTGCTTATTTTTTTTATGTTGCTGTTAACTGTTACGGCCAGCGTTTTCTTTGGTCCCACTACTACCAGTTACTATTCTGCATGAGGCTCGGTCGGGCGGGTCGGGTCGTGCATAACCGGCGTTGGGGTGTGGTTTGAGTGTTGAAGGGCCAGTCGTCGGGGGTTCAGGTAGCAAAAATTATTCGGGTGCCTCCTACCTATATTGCCCATTTTGTCTATTTTGCATCTTGCCGTGTCTTGCCTTGCCTGGCCTTGCCTGCTACTGGTGTTTTACTTGAGCGTTGGAGCCGCTGAGCGGGTTGTGGCCACTTGCGACCTGTGGGTGGGGATAGACTAATTTGGGTGAATGAATGGACAGTGAGGTGACTGATTGGGATAATGTACCGTGTCCGTTGGGTGGCGCGTAATGTGTGTGCTGTGGGTGTCAATGAGTTATGAGTGAGAGTGGTGGATTGCTTATGCCTTACGGCTTTCCCACCCTAATGAGAACTAAGATGAGGATTTGGAGGGATTGGCCCATACAAGCACAGTGATCATTCAAAAGGGTTAACAAAATAGTTGTCGATTTTTTGGTATTACGCTACTCGCCGGTCTGGTCGTCATATGCCATTGTGCCCACAGCCTGGGGTTACTATTGGCACGAAATGGAGTCTTTCTCAACCTGGTGGAGGAGGAAACAGTCCTGATTGTTCACCCGGATTTCTCAGTTTTGGTATAGGATGTTTCGGATGGTAGTTGGTGCAAGGGGAGTCTTTTCCGTTGCTGGTTTGTCATTAGTCGGTGTGAATATACGTTGCCAAATTGTTATCCATAAGTGCTAGGGCAACTGCTAATATATTCTAGCCACATACAACTTTGCTTTTCGACCACCCTTTTTGCCTATGACCTTAATGATAATGCTATACAGCTTGCTTACGCCTCAGTGGTAGTGAGTGACTTACGCAGTTTCTGCGACCTGGACGAATCCCATTCTCAGAACGGCACCGTGTCTTGGGGATACAATCCGTTTCAATCTCGGAAACTGCATAACCAACAACCCGTTATGGGACAACGACCAAGTGACTCGCTTCTATTTTCTTCCTGCAGTCTACACCCCTGATGACACGACACAGAGAGCAACCGTGCTAGACTATGAGAGGGAATTTCTTCCTATCCTGCTCATTCGATGACCATTCCGTGATGACAATTCCCCTTCCAAGTCACCGTCCAGCCGAAGGACCGCATCAACTCCTCCACCTGAGGTGCAAGTCGGTAGTTGTAGGCAAAGACGCGGATATCGCGCAGTGAATAAGCGGTGCTCAGGATGCCATGAATCCGGCGCAGCGCCTGCCGAACGAAGGCGGCGTTAAGCGTGTGATACCCACCCCCCGTCAGGCCACTGCCCTACGAGCCATACGCGGTTGTCTGCAAACTTTTAAGGTTGGTACATCTCCGCAAAGCCCTCAAGTCTTCGAAATGGGCCTCTTCTCCGGCTTGATGAGTCGTATCACCCACATATAGAAAGTCGGCGACCAACTTTTTCAGGTGGCTTGCACTCAGGGGACCAATGTAATCGAGGAACCGTGACAAGTTGGGGAGAGAATGAGTGTAGTTTATCAGCTCAAAGGTGTTGTCCATGTACAATATCGAGCCGGCCTCATAACGGATTTGTTTGTTGGCGCAAAGCAATGCCACGCAAGGCCTCGGAGGTGGCGTTAGGAATTTCTCTCCGTGGGACTCGCCGTAATAAATGGGAATAGGAGACGGCATGACGAGCCAGGCTTCGTAAATCATGTTGCGGATCTCCCCGGGGAGGCTAAGAAAGCGGAATCCTTTGCTCTCTTCCATGACGGAGCGAGGAATTTCGGAGAGTGTCACAAAACCTTGGTGTCGTCAGCCCCCTCTCCGGCCCATGCGCCTATCTTTGGCAGAGTCGAGAGACTGGATATGTACCAGGTAATATCCCACGGAAACGTATACGACGATGACGACTCGAGATTCCAAAACCCTGGCTCTTGAGGGGTTACCGAAGATAGAAGTTGGATAGTCGGCTATTAATAATTGATGCTGTCGCTCTAGGCAACCTCTTCGTGTAGCCAACAAAAATAAGAAACGAAGTTGATGGAAAGAGATTGGGTTTATGAGTGAATGTTGGCCTATCTTCAAATTTTGAGAGATAGGTACCTACCTTAGGTACCAAGGTATTTCCATACAACATCGGAAGTGTAAGTCAATAACAATAACGTACCTACCTACCTCAAATATATTCCATTGCACTTGCTCTACGCAAGGTAGCAAGTCGGCGGCACCCTCCCACCGAACGGGTAAGGAAACTGGACTCTCAGTGTCGATGCTCGACTGCAAAAACGAACCAAAACAGAGCGTACCTTGGCGTGGGAGTCGGAAGAGACCCGCCTGGAAACCAAGCCGCCACGATGGAGAGCTGCATGCATAACGGGACTACAGCTTCATGTAGTAGATATCGATTGTTTATTTTACCATGTATTGATCGACTTCACAGAGTACACCGATGAGCCGGTAGTCTGTTTAGTTGATATACGGGGTGAATCCTGGGTGCTTGCTATAAGGTATTGACGGCTTGGTGCCAGACTTTGCAGAGGTACGAGGAGAGCAATGTGCCTCCCACTATCCAGGTAGCCATCTCCCGTTCGTGCCGCCTAGTTCTTACAAAAGAAAGCACTATCGTGCTTGGTTTCAAATCTAACATTGGTCTCCTTGTTGCCGCCAGGGCAGAGTGAGGGAGCGCGCCTTGTGTACCAAGCGCCACGCTGGCAGCCTGGACCTCTGTTTAGCGGAGAGCGGTGCAGGCACCCAACAACCCAAGAAAACGAGCCTTGAAACCCGGGGTTGTTCATCGGATGACTGGTGAACTACTTAGGTAGTTGCGAGTCTCGCGAACGATGACAAAACCGTGCGGACGGAGCGGGGGGAGAACTTAAAAGACAGCGGGCAGTTGGACCATCGCCCAACCCCACGAGCCGTGACCGTGATAACCCAGATTTACTAAAGCCACGCGTCCAGGCACAAGAATAATATTAACAAAAATAAAAACTACTACACCAAGACACTCGAGTGTTTTCAGAAAGGTACCTCTGCAAATGCAGATGCGGTTTCATGTTTGAATGGCGGCCGGGGGGTTGGCCAATCCAGCGTGGCTGGGTGGCCGACGCGCATATCGACACGACATCAACTCCGATGACGCGGATGGTGCCCAAATTTAGTGCGCAGTCGAGGCATTGGGGCGCAAAAAAGAGCCACCGGCAAGCCAAAGAGTCATAAAGCTAGTTGAGTTATGCCAAACCTCAAAAACCGGGTGTTGCGTGAGTGTTGGGCGAGGTAAAAGGTGAGACAGGTGGCGATGTTGATAGCTTCAAGCGCGACTCGAGCTCGCCCGCTCATCATTTTGAGTGACTTCGGATACTTCCGGTCATAGTGACACCGGGTCGGGAGACGGGAAGAAAATAACTGGACGAAAAGAAGGCATGGAATGCAGCGATCGAGAGGGTACAATTTGATGCAGCAAAGCAGGGGTTGGTGGGTTGCTATCCCTAATGCGCCGAAGCATGTCCGTCTTCAATCGAACATCGCGACGTGCCAAAACGCGACAAAACAGGCATTCATCACAGCTCGGCACCCCAAGACCTCAAGCCGAGTCTAGATCGGATAATAGCGGAGTTGGGACCGAAAATCAAACCAAAAATGGGACAAAGAAGCCAGTCATCGCATGCAGTAACCAATGCACAGATGAGGAGGGGGAAGAAACGAGAGAAGCAGAGGGAGCCGAAAGGTCAAGGGAATGGGGGAGTCGAGATCAGAGAACGAGAGCTCACGCTTCGATGGGGTGCACATGATCGAAGGTACAAAGTGGATGAGGTGCCGTTTTCGACGAGCCAATCAGCAAATTCATCCACCCCTCAAAGCGTCTCTTTTTTTGTTAAGGATGGCCGAATTAGGGAAAGTCTCCCCACGTAGCCGATCCATCTTGCTAACACACGCAGCGTCCAAGACAGAGTCGCAGAACTGAGCCAGCACTTGCGCCCCCGGTCTGTCTAGTCCTGTTCCCCCGAGCTCCCACAACGTCATCTGGCGAGCAATCTACAGAGGAAAATGATTCCATGCGGGGAAGGCAATGATGCATTTTTGGAATGCAGCATTCGGCATGCTTCGATGCAAAGCGTTGGCTGCAACGGCTGCCGACTGAACTGTGTCTGAATGAGTGCCGTGACTTGGGTTGGTACTCTTGCCGTGACAAAAGCCAACCAACACATGACAACTTGATGTAAAACAGCAGCAGTAGCCCCAACCAAACAAGCCAGGCACCCATCCACGTCTGGCTAGACGGGGAAATGGATAAGTCGCATCATCCAGGTGGGCGGGTTGGGCTGAGCGAGGCAGGGGATCCAGGGCTGCTGTCAGGCTGGCCCGAGGGGCAAACCAATCCGGATAGAGCCAGCTCGAGTCAGATGGCAGCAATGCACTCACGAGGAAGGAGAAGACGTGACGGTTTTGTAGTTGAGCGACTGAGGTGTAAGGGCACGGGCCATGCTCGTCGTTGAGCTGCAGGTTTTGGCCTAAAAATTGGCCCGGAGCAAATGTCTGGACCCCCAGCATGCGCGGCGCAATCAGCACAATCACTCGCGTGTGAAGTGAGCCCCCCCGCTTTCCCATATAAACACCAGGGCATGCCCCCAAGCGCGACTGCCCACCCACACCCTCCTGTTCCCTGTTTCTCTCCATCCCAAACATAATCGACGCGATATTTTCATTTGAGGTCTATCGGATATCCCTTTCAACTTTTACTTGCAAATATCAACCGGTTTAACTCCGATCCACTTACACACCTCAATCACAATGCCTTCCAAGAAGACCGAGACCAAGCCCGAGGGCGCTGCCGCTGCGAAGCCCAAGTCTTCCGGCTCGCAACACACATATCAAGTGCGCATCCCTGACATGATGTCTTTTCATCTGTGTTTTGTAGCTAACAAATTGTAGGACATGATCACTGATGCCATCGTCGCGGTATTTCATCCCGTTCCTTTTCTTCTGGCACATTTGGAAGCATGGTCGGCATTGCACATGATGCATGATGCTTTGCCCGTGTGGGTGGTTGCATGGGCGAGAATAATTTTTTACTGACCCATTACTTCCATTTACAGCTCAAGGATCGCAATGGTTCTAGGTAAGCGCTTTCCAATCTCAACGCGTCGCAGTCGAACACCATGGCATGGTGGCGCATCTGGTCGCGTCCATCACCAACAATGTTCTTTGTGTCGCAGCCCACAACTCATTTCGCTAACACACTTATCAGTCGCCAATCGCTCAAGAAGTATGTCCGCGCCAACAACACCATCAATGTCACCGAGAAGATGTTCGACTCGCTGTTCAACAAGGCGTTGAAGAACGGCGTCGACAAGGGT
>NT_165982.1:379439-410180 GCF_000143365.1 Chaetomium globosum CBS 148.51
GGCCTCTAAGCTCGCGGCACTCAAGAAGGCGGCCGCTCCTAAGAAGGAGGCGGCTAAGAAGGAGACCAAGGAGAAGAAGGCCCCTGCCGCTAAGAAGGCTGCTCCCAAGAAGGCCGCCGCGCCTAAGAAGGTGAGCGACCTGCCTCGTATCGTTCGCCGATGAACACCAGCTAATCCCACCCAGGCACCGGCTGCCCCTGCTGTCGTCGACAAGCCCACAGTTTTGACCAAGACCAAGTCGGGCCGCGTCGCGAAGACCGCCGCTAAGCCCGCGGCTCCAAAGAAGGCGGCACCCAAGAAGGCTGCCGCTAAGAAGGAGAAGGCCTCGGCATGATACACTCATGTCTTTGTTTTCTCATGATGTCTTTTTCTTGTTAGGGCGTGAGGGTCTGGTTTCTGTCTAGTACGGCGTTTGGGTGGCCTCGGGATTCATTTGGGGGACAGCATGGGCGCTGCCGCGCTCGGCACCGGCGCGGAGGGAGGGGACACGGGCCGTTTTGCACATTGGATCGACACGGCTGCCTCCTGGGTACGTGGTCGGCTGGAATTTTGTTTCAATAACTAGCCACCTTACACTTTGGGCTCGCTACATGGTATCCGCGTTATTGGAAGCACCAGGGTCAAACACACGAGATTACCACATGTCAGGACGGGTCAGCGCACGAGACATATCTCCTAAGGCGGAACCGGGGTATCATGTGGGCGTTGGGATCACGCGGGCGGCGAATTTCGAATGGGCTTACAGCTGACCGGTGTTTACCTGGGGGCTTGTGAATTGTAATATTATACCTGGGAAATGTTTTGTACCCGTAAAGCGTCCCGAATTGCACTGCCGCATTCCTTCAGCGAAGGGAGGCGCCAACACGGGCTTTGCCGCGTAGCTTGTTTACCTTTTTTTTTTTTCTCGCATCGCGCTCTCATCTATCTTTGCCGGCGCTTAATCAAATCAGTCCCGTCCAATCTCTACATATATTTACCTAGGTAGCTTTTATCTCTTTTTCTCCCATCCGGATGGAGAGGCGGTGAATACTGCGGCCCAGAACACAAATTAGATTATCAACCAAGAAAAGTGGCATCACACCGGACACACCGATCTACTCGGCCTCTTATCGCAGAGCATCCTCGACATGCAGTTTATATTCAAAATTTCCTTCCGTATAACCTCGCCTGAAGACTTCTGGTTTGTGTTTATCTTGATGCAATCAATTCTAGCGTGAAATCATGGCATCGAAAGGTGGTGTCTTTGTAAAACACGAACTGCGCCTGTTCTTTGGGGGAGGGAGAGCTGTTGAGGCGAAGACGCGAAGTCTTGAGCCTTGCCCCACCAACTAACAAGCTCCGGGCCCCTCCAACCCGCGGCTGGCTCGTGCGCGACAAACCTCCTGCCCGAGCTTCGGCAAGGCGGGGTCGTTTCGTTTTCGCTCTGGCTCCACTGTGGGTCTGCCACGCAGTTCGACGGATGCAGATGCGCTGTCCCTGGCCTGCCCTGCGCAAGCGTCCATGCCCAGTCCGAAGCCTAGGCGAGCCCAGAATGGCGGGGCAGTTCTGCCAAGCCCCACCGCTTGATCAACGACATGCGTGTCGGGCCTGCCCAGGGGCGAACGCAACCCCTAAAGATTACTGCAGGCAACCGCGACTCCGGGCATCGAGTCATTTCTGGAAGAGAACGTTGGCAACGTCCAAGTTGATGACATATCGAGGGCCCAAGTCGTGAAATAGCCGAATCAACGGCCGCTGTTCCTGAATCCTGAATCATCCAACACCCCATCCTCCATCCCAACGGCCGAGTCGGATGCGGAGCCGGGAGACTTCACAAACCCGACGGCGATGGGTTCCTAGCCCCCTGCTCTAGCACCAGCTGTGCCAGCGCCATCTTGCCACCCAAATCACACTACTACCTACCACCAAGGTACCCTTATCCATTCGATCATTGTTTTGCTGGCCCTATCGTTTGCAGCCATGGCGCAACAGCCTTCTCTCAGCTCCAACAATCCCTTTCGTCGCAAAGACCCTGGCTCTTCTGCGCCCGCCGCCCCACCTACGGCCATCCCAAGGTTCACCGAATTCGACGAAACGCCGAGTCCGCCGCCCGCTCTGCCACCGGCGGACCTATTTCGACACCAGTTGCAATCGCTTTCCAGCTCTGACCAACCGCCCCCTACGACAAGCTTTCAAAAACCAAAGGTGGTCAAAAAGGTCCGCGTGCAGTCGCCCCCGCCTTCGTCTCCCGACTCTCCCGGCGTACCCCAGCGCTTCCCACCTGTCGAGCTATCCGACGATGACAGCAGCAGCAACAGTAGCGATAAAACATACGAACAGCTCGATCCGTTCACCTATGCCCCGTCAACGGGTTCGGTCGACGTGTCCGATCTCGGGGATGAGCCCCAATCCATACCGACATATCGAACCCCACCGAATCCCTTTCAGAAAACCTTGGAGGATTTGGAAGTCGGGGTGACAAAGCCGGAACAGAACCTCGACACGACCTCAAGCACAAAGGGCGGGCTGGATGTTGGTGCGTTTGGCCGGTTGTTGTTGACGGGTCAAGCCGCTGGAAGCACAGGTTTATCGCAGGCGACCACACCATACACACAGCACACTCGGAAACCATCAATACCGAGCGGCGATGGCGCAAGCGCAACAGATACATCATCTGCCTCACGGCAGTCTATATCCGATACGCTGCAAGCTGTTCAGGAAACCCCACAGACCTCCCGCGAGACGTCAGAGCACGGCGGAGAAGATGACCCGGGTTTGACCAACAGCTCGCCGGTTGCTTTACAACAGGCTCCGACCGTCGTGAAGAAGAAGCCGCTGCCGCCGAGTTCGCGGCATGGGAAGCTGATTAAACCCGGGTCGGCCGGGGAGGCAAAAGGGACAACCGGCGGGGCACGACCCCCGTCAACCAGTTTGAACCACAGAGCTGCTACTCTACCTCCGGCCTTTCCGTCAAACGCGCGACCCGTCACGCCATCTGGCGCTAACAAGCCTCTGCCCCTCGCCCCGAAAAGGTCGCCCGCGGGGGAGGCTGAGGAGAACGTGTTTGACCGCGAAGCAGCTGGCAAGACCCCGGAGCCGGAGATACAACCAGGGCTCAACATTGTCATGCCTCCGAGGCCATCAACACCCCCGAACACATCACACGCACCGTCAAATGCCGCGACCACAGCGGCGCAGTCGGCCAGAAAGCCAGTACCTCCCCCAAGGCGTCAGCCTCACGGCCGTTCAGAGAGCAAAGGAGTATCGGGCGCGACACCAGCACTCCAGCATGACGACACAGACCCCTCACATAGGCGATCTTCTATGGACTCGACAAGATCACGCTCTTCCAGTCTGCGCGTCAGCATACACGCCCCAGCCCCCCCTCCGCCACGTCGGCCTACCAATCCCTCCCGCGGTTCCAGCACCTACGGTATGCCACCGCCCAACGTGCCACCCACGGATGCTCCCACCGAGCCCTCGCCAATCTCCGGTCCTATCGTAGCCTCTCCTCCCATAATAGCAAGCGACGCCTCCAACAGTAACAGCACCCCCAAGTCATTAACCACCGGCCCCGCATCAACCTCAACCTCAGCCCCAACTTCGGCCCTGGCCCCTGCTCCGGCCCCGGCGGCGATAGCCAAACTCGTCCCGCCACCCCCACCCCCGGCGCGTGGCGCCTCGGTCCGCGGGAAGAGGCCGACGAGACCCCTATCTGGCGTGTCGTCACAAGACCCGGGCTTGCTCCCGAGGAGGTCGAGCGGCGGGAGCCGCGCTGGCAAGGAACCGCCGCCGCCGCCGACGAGGAATCGCGACAGGGGCGGGAGTCGGGGGAGTGTGGACGGTGGTGGCGGTGGGGTGTCGGTGCAGAATGGTGCTGCTGGTGATGGTGGTGATGGTGGTGGTGGTGTGGGGGGCGGCCCAGCGGAGCCGTCGCATGCGGGGGATATATTGGCGGATTTGGATGCCTTGCAGAGGGAAGTGGATGCGTTGAGGGGACAGGTTAGAAGGGAATGAGTGAGTGAGGTCGGGATGGGGCGGTGGAGGTGGGTTGGGGAGGGAGGTTGGAAGGGGGTGTTGATGATACTGGCCTGGGTCGGTATTTGAGAAGGGGGGGACACAGGGGGAGGTGTGGGCAGCTCCAATTCTAGCTTTGGGTTGTTTGTATGCAAGTGGGCGAGTGGCTTGTTGAATCATCGGCTGATGAGAGCGGCGGGGTTGTTGTATGTTTTAGCAGATGGATGCGTTGCAGATGAGATGTGGATGGGGCGGGCGAGTTAGTTATATGATATCCATGGTGCGTGGGTGGGCGGGTGGTATAGCGATCGAATCATATTTGGGGTTCGGACTTTAGAACGAGCCGTGCTGGTTTGTTTGTTTACCTTGCATGAAATTCTGGGTTTTGCAAAGCCCGGGTTGTATTCTGGGGCGTGGAACAGGTGGTTGCGGGGTGAGGCGGGCCATATGTGAAGGTGTTATAAGTTATAAGGTTTTTGTGGAAGGTCTGGTAGAGTTAGATGCTTTTGGTTATAGGTTAACATTAGAGTGCTTGAAGCCAGACTGCGAATGCAAACACAGTTGCGTTTCTACTTTATATATGCCGCCTCGTCTAACTGATATGAGTCTGTACTATGAGCTGGACTTGATCATGCTTGGGTGTATGCTGATCGGATTGGAGGGTCAAGCACCTAGTTTTTGTTGTATTTGAATGACTTACCCTAATTGCATCACACACCTTGCCATGTCAGTTGGCGTTTAATGTTGCTCTAGCAAAGATCACGACCCCTACGGATTTCACAAATATACCCTCTCTCATTCGAGTTGAGCGTCGGCAGCGGGTGTTTCAGTTTTACTCAAGCTGAGATTCAACGGTAGAATTGGTCATAAGTAGCAAGACGTCAGGTAGTCAGATGTTAATTACTTAGAGCTTAGAATTAACCAAGATCTGGAGACACCCAAAAGGCAAACGCGGGATATTAACATTCTTCTAGCACCATGGTATTCCACTGAGATCCTAAACGCCATCGCTATGCCTCCATCCATATAGGTATCCTTAGACAACAACCCATCACCGCATCACACCGTCACCCCCAACCCCTTCACCGTCCCGCCCGCACAGCACCCCCCTGCCCGCCCAGCCCGCCCACAGGGATAGGCCCGCGATGACGGCCCGTGACGACCTGGCGCATCTGCGCGACGGCCTTTGCGTTCTTGGACTTGCGGCCCTCGCCGCCACCGGCGACATACTCGTGGAACCACCGCTCCTCGGCCGCCGTCAGCGGCAGGCTGACCAGCTCCTTGCCGCGCGCCCCGGCCGCCTCGGGGTGCTCCAGCACCGACCCCACCAGCCGCTCAAACAGTTGCTGCCGCGCCGCCTCGGGCCGCGCCCGCGAGAAATAGAGAGCTTCTGCCACGCTCGTCCGCGCTAGTGCTCCGAAGAGGAGTTCGAGGGCTTCGGAGGTTTGGAGCACCGGCTGGGTGGTGTGGTAGTAGGCTAGGGGTAGGCTGTAGTCGTCGGCCTTGGCGTGGCGCACGAGCACGGTGATGATGTCGTCGGCGAACTCGGAGGGGAGGGAGGGGTGGGCGAGGTGCTCGAGGGCGAACTTGAACTCGCCGCGGTCCATGTGCCACAGGCCGCGCATCAGCAGCTGGTAGTTGGCCGGCAGGCCGGACTCCTCGGCCAGCGCCTCGGCTAGGTCGGACCGAGCGCCCCGCAGCTCGTCGTAGTCGAGCAGGAGGTAGTAGAAGGCGGAGAGCTTGGCGTGTGCTGACACCTTGGTGTCGCAGATCTGCTTGTGCAACGTCCGCAGGCCGCTGTCGCCCCGGGGAGGGTATGCTTTGCCTGCCGGGATTCTGGTGGTTAGGTTTTTGGGGTGTGAACATGAGGAGGTAGGTGGGAATAAACTGGGATTTGTTGTGTGCACCCACCCTCGCTAACCCCGAGCGCCTTCAGAACGCGATCGATAAACAAGACACCCTCGAATGACTTGCGGAAGGTCTCGATCTCTCGCACGCCATTTTGGTCGTATGGCTTCGGGCCGTCGGTCGGGAATGCGGCGGTGAATTGGGAGAAGTCCAACATTTTCGCGGTTGGAGTCAGTTCCGTGAGTGGCAACCCAAACCGCTGCTGGTTGAGCTTGGTCGTGTGAGAGAATGGAGGTGAAGCTCCGATGACCCGATTGATGCAAGAGTCAACAAAAATCGGCATCGTTCTATCGTGGGCTTGGTTGATGGTGCCTATTTGCGCTTACCGGGGATAATGTCGCGGCTTTTTGTGCGCTAGTCAGTTAAGCAAGGTGAGGGGTTGATTGTCTCAGTGGCGTGCACTGTGGCTGATTGTTTACAATCAATCAAATGTCAACACAGCGGGGCTCCCAACGACCAGCATCCTTTTCGCGCCTGCCGTTTGGAGACCGCGCCATCCACAAACGACCGCCGGGCCAAATTTGCATGATTTTTCTCCGTCTGTGACGTACCTTTTCCTCGCAGCCTTTTTCTTACAGATACCCTTTCACCATGTCAACACGGCCAACGCGGCGGGCCACTCGGCGCACCGCCGTCATCGAATCCTCGGACGAGGACATGCCCGACGCGCCCCAAGATACCGAGGACAGCGGAGATGACTTCACACCTGCACCGGCAGTGACACCCCGACGTGCAGCCGGCAGGAAGAGGACCGCCGCAGAAACACCAACGCCAGCTCCACCAGCAGTGCCAGCACCAGCCCCTAAGCGTCGAGGTCGGCCTCCTAAGAAGAGCAGCGCTCCGGCACCCTCGGCACCCTCCATCGAATCAAGCGAAGTTCTCGACCCCGATCAGACAGTAGCTTCAACATCCACAGCCACAACCACAGCGCCGGACGAAGACGAGGAGGATGTCGCACCCAAAAGGCCCGCCCCCGCCCAAACCCCGATTGGGCGGAGGAGTCTTGCCCCCCGTGCGAGCAAGTCGGCTACCCCAGAGCTGCAACCTCCCAAGCGCTCGCCAAAAATGTCGGTGTCACCGGCCAACCTCCATAATGTCCCGTTGGCCGATATCACGACCACCGCCGCCAACGAACAGCGCCGCCAAGAAGACGAGACGATGCTGGCAGCTGCCAAGCCCATCAAAGCCATGGACACAGTCCTCGAGAAGCCCATGGACATCATCCTCAAGTCGCGCACTATGGCTATCCCGACCGTCGAGGAAACTGGGCCGAAGGCGCGCACCGTCATTACCAAGCTCGTCCTTACAAACTTCAAGAGCTACGCCGGGACACAGGAAGTGGGACCTTTCCACGCCTCTTTTTCATCCGTCGTCGGGCCGAACGGTTCTGGCAAATCCAATGTCATCGACTCCTTGCTCTTCGTCTTTGGTTTCCGAGCCAGCAAGATGAGACAGGGTAAAATCTCCGCCTTGATTCACAACTCGGCCCAATATCCAAACTTGACCCACTGCGAGGTTGCCGTGCACTTTTGCGAGGTTATGGACCAACCTGGTGGAGGGTCCGAGGTCATCCCCGGATCCGACATGAAGATCTCGCGCAAGGCATTCAAGAACAACTCGAGCCAATACTACATTGACGACAAGAACTCCAACTTCACAACTGTGACGACATTACTCCGCGACCGTGGTGTGGATCTAGACCACAAGCGCTTCTTGATTCTCCAGGGTGAGGTTGAGTCCATCGCCCAGATGAAGGCCAAGGCGGGCAACGAGCATGAGGATGGCTTGCTCGAATATCTGGAGGACATCATTGGCACATCCAAGTACAAGACGCCGATTGAGGAGGCCGCCGCCGAGGTCGAAACCCTCAACGAAATCTGTGTAGAAAAGAGCGGCCGTGTCCAGCATGTGGAGAAGGAAAAGAACGGGCTTGAGGACAAGAAGGAAAAGGCCCTGGCATACATTCGTGACGAAAACGAGCTTGTTATGAAGCAATCTGCGCTGTACCAGCTCTACGTCGGCGAATGTGATGACAATATCGCCGTCACGGAGGAAGCGATTGGCCAGATGCAGGCCGAGCTTGATGCGGAACTCGAGAAACATCACGGCAGCGAGCAGATTATCAAGCAACTGGAGAAGGGCTACTCGAGAGGTAGTAAGGAATATGATGCTCAGGATAAGGAAGCCCAAGCCTTGATCAAGGAGATGACCAAGTTTGATCAAGAACGCGTCAAGTTCGACGAGAAGCGAAAGTTCCTTGCGGATAAGCGGAAGAAGCTAGAGAAAACCATCGCCAACGCCGAAGGTTCCACCTTTGAAGCCGAGCAGACCATCGAGCAGTGCGCAAATGATATCGAGACTTGGGCTGAAGAGATCGTCGCGCTCGAGCAGCGGGTTAAGGAGGAGGAGGCCGAACTCGCGGTCATCCGCGACAGCCTGAAGGGTAAAACCCAGCATCTCTCTGATCAAATTGCTGCAAAGCAAAAATCACTAGAGCCTTGGAAGGACAAGATCAACCAGAAGCAATCCGCCATCGCCGTGGCCGAGAGCGAGATGGCCATTCTTCGAGAGAAGGCCAGCGCCGGCGCCGTCGCGCTCGAGGAGATGCAAGCCAAGATTGCGGCCATTGAAGAGAGCCAGGAAGCCAAGGCGGAGGAACTCAAGCAATGCCAGGCTGAAAAGGCGGCCCTCCAAAAGGAGGGCAGGAGAGCCGTCACGGAGTTGGAGAAGCTCACCCAGGAAGAACCCAAACTACGCGCGCAGCTTTCGAACGCCCGGCAAAAGGCCGACGAGGCCCGGTCGAGCCTTTCCGCCACCCAGACACAGGGAAATGTTCTCACTGCGCTGATGCGTATGAAGGAGTCCGGCCGTATCGACGGCTTCCACGGCCGTCTTGGGAACCTCGGCGCCATCGATCAGATGTATGATGTCGCCATTTCGACAGCCTGTGGCGCGCTCGACAACTTCGTCACCGACACCGTTGAGGCGGGTCAGCAGTGCATCGAGTACTTGAGGAAGACCAATCTTGGCCGCGGTAACTTTATCTGCCTCGACAAGCTGAGGTCCCGCGACCTGTCTCAAATCCAAACACCCGAAAATGCGCCACGTCTGTTTGATCTCGTCAAGCCCAAGGATGACAAGTTCCGGCCAGCATTCTACCACGCGCTGCAAGACACTCTTGTAGCTAAGGATCTGGCCCAGGCAAACCGCATCGCTTACGGTGCCAGGCGATGGCGCGTTGTCACCCTGGCCGGTGAACTGATCGACAAGTCCGGTACCATGTCTGGAGGTGGCTCTACAGTCAAGAAGGGGCTCATGTCTTCGAAGCTTGCGTCTGGTACCAGCAGGGAGCAGGTCTCCAGATTTGAGGCGGACCGCGATGAGCTGGAACAAGCGTTCCAGGAGTTCCAGGAGCGGCAGCGAGAGCTCGAGGCCAGGATTCGTTCTCTCAAAGAGCAGATCCCCGAGCTTGACACCAAGATGCAAAAGATCAACCTCGAAGTAGAAAGTTCGGCTAGGAAGTTGGCCGATGCCCAGCGCAGAATTAAGGAACTCGCCAAGGAGCACCAGCCGTCCAAGACTGACGATAGCCGCATCGTTACTCTCGAGAAGGAGATCGCCAAGCTCAACAGAGACATCGAGAGACTGCACGGCGAGACCTCGAGTGTAGAGGAAGAGATCAAGGCCCTCCAAGACAAGATTATGGAGATCGGTGGTGAGAAGCTCCGCGCTCAAAGAGCGACAGTGGACGCACTCAAGGAAGAAATCACGTCGCAAAACGAGGAGGTGTCTAGTGCAGAAGTCCGGAAGGCCAAGGCGGAGAAGCAGATAACCAAGCTCAGGAAGGACCATACGAAGGCGTCAAAGGAGCTCGAGGCTGCTATTCGGGACTCTGAGAAACTGGAAGCGGAGATCCAGAATCAGGGCGACAAGGCCGAGGACTACAAGACCAGGGTTGAAGAAGCCAAGGAAGCACTGGCGGCCAAAAAGCAAGAGCTTGCCGAGATGAAGGCCGAGCTGGATGGCAAAACTGCCGAACTCAACGAGACTCGGGCGAGTGAGATCGAAATGCGCAACAAGCTCGAGGAGAGCCAAAAGGTTCTCTCTGACAACCAGCGGAAGCGGTACCACTGGGAGGAAAAGCGCTCAAAGCTCGTACTCCAGAACATTGCGGACCTTGAATCCGGCAGCAGCGCTGCAGCCCCTGCGAGACCTCAAACGCCTCCAAACCCTCAAAACGATGCCGGTGGCGACGACGACGAAGATGTTGAAATGGAAGATGCGTCGGATCAATTAGAAGCTGAGGCTGAGGCCGAGGCTGAGGGCGAAGTTGAGACAGTGACCCAGTCGGCGCATGAACAGCGGCGGCCGGCGCCTCTGGAGCTTCCACAGTACAGCAAAGACGAACTCGCAGACATGAGCAAGAAGACCCTCCTCGGGGAAATTGCAGCACTGGAGGAGAAGACGCAAAACGTCAACGTCGATCTCGGTGTGCTCGCCGAATACCGCCGCCGCGTCGAAGAACACGCCGCCCGATCCTCGGACCTTGCCAGTGCCATTTCACAGCGCGATGCGGCCAAGAAGCGGTGCGACGACCTCCGCCGGCTGCGCCTCGAGGGCTTTATGGAGGGCTTTAGCACCATCTCGCTCCGGCTCAAGGAAATGTACCAGATGATCACGATGGGTGGCAATGCCGAACTAGAACTGGTGGATTCGCTCGACCCGTTCAGCGAGGGCATCCTGTTCAGCGTGATGCCCCCCAAGAAGTCGTGGAAGAACATCGGCAACTTGTCTGGTGGTGAGAAGACGCTTAGCTCGCTGGCGCTGGTGTTTGCGCTGCACCACTACAAGCCGACGCCATTATACGTCATGGACGAGATCGATGCCGCCTTGGATTTCAGGAATGTGAGTTACTGACCTTTTGTTGTTGCGAACCGCCTCACACCCCCTCCAACCACCTCCCCCACACGATATGCGATAAATACTGACAATACCCGTGCAGGTATCCATCGTGGCCAACTACATCAAAGAGCGCACCAAGAACGCCCAATTCATCGTCATCTCGCTCCGCAACAACATGTTCGAGCTGGCCGCCCGCCTAGTGGGCGTCTACAAGGTCAACCACATGACAAAGAGCGTGACCATCGAGAACCGCGATTACGTCCTGGGCCGCAACCAGCCCGGGCACGGCGGGCAGGGGCAGCAGCAGGGACAGCAGGGACAGCAGGCGAGAGGGCAGCAGCACCTGCAGGCGTCGCAACAACAGGTTCGTCCTTCTGTTCTTCCCCATCGTGTGCGATGAGCGGAGCCTATATACTATGTTTTTTCCTTTGTTGCCCTTGCTTTTTTCCTTCTTTTCTTTGAGCGGGAGATTGGGGGGCTTCCTCGGGTGTTTCTGGCTTGGTTGTCTGCTCCACGGTCAGTGCAGTGGTTAATATTGAGGGTATTCTTAGCATCATCCTCTTACCCCTGCGTCGATCCGTCGTCCGGGGTAATACGGCATGCTTGAGGGCTTGGTGGAGGGGTTATGTGGCGGATGTGGGAACGGCTTCTTCTGGGTATGGGGATTTGGCCTTGTCTGCAGTTTGGGAAGGGGGGTTTGTTTGGGAAGCATGGGTGAGAGGGGAGGGAGGTTGTGGGGAAAGAGATACCCCAACAGGTTGGGCTGTATGTCGTTATGAAATGTTATGTGCTTCATGTTCTACTTTGCTTTACTTGCTTGCTTTCCTCGTTTGATTTTTGTTTGGCGACTGGGCCTCTTGTGTGTGGCCCCGTCCTTTTTGCTGGTTCCTCGGAGGTATTGTTTGAACGGTGTGGGAGGGAATAAGAACTTCCGCAAGATTCAGTGGGGGCCTGGGATCGTGAATGAACAATGGCTGTGGGAAGGTATGAGTTCAGACGGATGAAGGCGCGTGAAAACTTCTGCAACGCCCAAGCGCAAGGAAGTAGGCTGGAAGATGGGTGGTTTTGAGAGAGGTTATACAGTCCCTTCCTGGAGATACCTGGGGTCGCTCTCGTCCTTGTGCCACAACACAAACTCACAAACACAAAACACCAATACATCAGATCGCCATCATGGTCACCATGGTCAAGCTCATTACTTCTCTTCTGGGTGCCGCTGTTGTTACAGCCACCGTTCTCCCCGTCCACGAGCTACATGATCTCGCCGTCGTGAACACTTCCACAACCCAGGGCCTCCAGGGTGGTTTCATCCCGCACTGCTGTAAGCCTCCAAACATCACTGACCCCAGTCCCTCTCTCATATCCCCACGGGAGAAAATAGAGTGATTTCAACTGACTGACCCCACAGCAATTCATACCGTTGGCAAAGTCGGCGAGCTCAAGGGCCGCCTCCTCGGCATGTGTGGCGATGACCAGCCCCTCTCCGAGCAGCACAGCACCTGGCTCAACCTCAACCTGTGCCTGGCCAACGTCAATGGCGTGGTGGTCTGGGGCGATCAGTAAGTCAAGCTACCTGGCCTTCCGACTCGAACATCCCATCATATTACATCGGCTTTCTTCCCCATACACTGTTGCTGGGTTGGTTTCTTCCAGATGTAACAAACCAACCAACCAACCATTCAAACTCACATCACAGCTGCCGAACGAGCAGCCCACCACCTGGTACATTTATCATAACCACAAAAGCTAACCCTAAAACACCCACAGCGGCCAAGCCCTCGAGAGCTGCACCTGCACGAGCCGCCACTTCGACACCCAGTTCATCGAGTGCAACTGCCGGGACGGTCACGACGGCGTGTGGAAGGATTCGGCGCTGGACCTCAGTAAGTAGCCCTGGCTCAAATTCTGCCCCCCCCGCCCCGCCTTCTGCTACTCGTTTGGTTTGTTGTGCCATGATGCTGACGGCTGGTTACGTTGTGTCCTGCAGACGAGGGCATCCGCTACGACATGGACCGCCACGTTATCGCGTGCTATGGCAATCTGGGCGTCCTGAATTAGTTGGAGGTTTGAGGGATGCCGGTCAACCGTTTCCTGTCAGGTTGGCGGCATCAGGGGCGCACGTATAGGGGGGGGTAGCTCAGGTAGATGGGGGTTCTGCTGAGCTTGAGGAATAGACAGAAATGGGGTTGGGCTTCCTCGGACTGGGGGTGAATACGAAGGAGTTCTTGCTCTAATAATGGGTTTCGCTAAGTGACTTGTCCGTGCTATGACCTGTGATACACTTGTGGTGGATGGTTTAACCAATACTTCCATCCAGCTCAGTCGCCAAATAGACATAACGCCGCCAATAAGATATGCTTCGCCTTTATCCCCATACCATACCATAACCCCCCCACACGCTACATCCCCCTCCACTTTTCCTTCCACCCGCCCTTCTCAAACAACCACAACGCCTCCGTCGCATAAGCCTTACTGCTCATATGGCCCTTCCACTCGGGCAACCCAGCCTCCTCCTCCAAACTCTCCAGCACCCTCCCCTCCTTTAAACACCTCCACAACCCAAACGCGAGATCATCCTCCTCCCCGCCCCTGCCACCCACCCCTTGCCCCCACTCCCCCTTCCCCAACCGATACAATACCCGCCCCAGCGTCTGATACGCCAGACAGCGCTGCGACGCGACGGCCGAGCGGGCCAGGCGGGCCAGCTCCAGCACCGTGTACCCGGCGGCCTCGGGGGCCTCGCCGTGGTGGTGCAGCCCCTTGGACACGGGGATCAGGCGGCTGGCGCGCGGCGGCACCAGCGCGCCGCGGAAGTCGAAGCGCAGCGCCGACACGGGCAGCGAGTCCTGCCCCGGGTAGTAGGGCGACTCGCGGTCGGCGGCCGAGTCCGGGGTGGGGAGGGGCGCCATCCACGCGAGCTTGGAGGGGTCCGCGGGGAGGGTGGGGAAGAACTTTTGGTGCATGTTTTCGAGGAAGTTGGGGTCGGAGGGGTCGAGGTCGGGGACGGTGGGCGCGGGCGGGAAGTGTGTGTTGTGGGGTATGTCGGCGGCGAGGGGGTTGTTGTTTGTGTCGTTGGTGATGGCGGTGGCCGTGGCTGGGGGTGTGGGTGGTGCGGGTTTGGGGGCTGCGCGTTTGAGCCGACCGATAGAGGTCACTGGGAAGAGGTTGGGGGGCGGCACGGGTGGCTCGGCGTCTTCGTCGAAGTCGACGACGGGTTTTTTAAGCACGTTATTATTGTTGCTTACGGGAGTTGGTTTGGGTCTGGTTTCGTGGATCTCTTCGGGAACGTCCTCGATCGTGACTTGTCGCGGTTTCGTAGATGGTGGTGGTGGTGCAGGGGGATTCGGGGTTGGTAGGCTCTCGGGGGCCGCCACATCGAATGGTGACGGCCCGGTCGGCTCGTCTAGGTTTGCGCGCCTCAACAGCATTTGGAGAAGTCTGGGATTTGTCCCGCTGATTAGGTCCCTTTGCGCTTGTGCAATCTCTTCGGGCGTCATGGAGTCGAGGACGGCTTTGTTCTCTTCATCAATCCCTCGTCGCTCGTCCACCTTTGCATCTCTCCTGGGAGTTGATGTCTGAGCCGGAGAGTTTCCAGATGTGGGAACAGGTGAAGCAGTGGATGGATTTCCCTGTGACTGTTTCTTGAAGGCTGACACTCGCTTCTTGCTCGCGGGGAAGCCCGTCGATGCTGCGCGAGGCTTTGGCGGGGCAACATCGTTGATCTCTCTCGCATCGATGTCCAAAATACCTAGGGTGGCATCCATGTTGATGGCCACGGTAGAATCTCTATGTTCGGGTAGCTAAGGAGATAATTTCCGAAAACTGTAGTTTCGTGCTGTTCTTGATTTGACTTGATTTGACGAGAAAAGTTGTCGCAGTTTCGTCCCGGTGGTGTTTCTCGGGCCGTAAGCAGCCTTATCTTATCTCCGCCGTAGGGCACGGACCAAGTGTTGGTATTTGGCTCGGGACGTATTTGTTAGGTAACCACAGGTAACAAGTGTAGTTATTTATTACTTTTCCATATCCATCTCTGGAGACACATTTGAGGTTTGTGCAAGCAACACTGTAAGAGGTGTATGATTTTATCACCGAGTTTATCGCTGGAGTTGGTTTCGCGAACCAACTTTGAAACTCCGCGCTTATTCTATCAAGCCGCCCAGTTGGTTGGCATCTCAGGCCGCAGCTTGCAATCGGCTTGTCCAAATGCTGGAGCGCGGCGCGTGTACGATCCCCCACCGTGCGAGGGTCCGTGTACCCCTGTTCGTAGCGCGGTTGTTTTGTCTCTGACATGTGGAGCTCGCGGCTTCTTTTCAGATGGATGTCACGCAGCACCCACACCAGATTCGAAACGGAGGTGGGGTCAGCCAACGGGAAGGATGGATGATGTATCAGGTACGTACCTCGTAACATAACGTACCACCTGGAACCGTGCGCGAGGTGCAGGCGGGCGCGCGAGCCTCTTCCGCCTTCTCGGCTCGGAAGCTTAAAGCTCCACCCGCGCTCGAAAGCAGCGAACGGGAGAGGCAGCCAGGTCCAGATCCTTGTCACACCATTAAAAAAGTGATGCCCCGACAATTCATCCCCGGGCTGAGCCAAGAGCTCGGCTTGTGCAGCCCTGTTCTGCAGCCGGCGGCATGTTCGCTCATGACCGATGGCAAAAGGGATCCACGATTCGGTTCCGTGGCCTGGCAAGCCTGGCGAGTGACTTGATGACTGGCTTTTCTGGTTTTGGTTTCCCATCCCGCCGTCCTTCTCGGCACTGTACATTACCGCGACCTGCCGTGGAGTTGTTGCGTTACCGTATCGCGCCCGCATCCATCGCTGTCCACCGTTGCCAGCTGCGAGAAGATGTCTTTTTTATCCCATCCATTCCCTTTCTCGGTCATCGCTTGGCTCCATCGGCAACCTGACTTGCCCCCCCCTTCCTCTTTCCCCGGCCACCTCATGCCCGTTCAAGTCAATTAATGCACCCATCCAGGCCCCAATTCCATCCGGCGGTTCCATCCATGGTCCGTGGTCCATGGTGGTGCATGGTCTTTGATGTTTCGTTCGTTGTGTTTCCCCATTCCCCATTCGGCCCCTCCCCTTCCCCTCCGCCTCCGTCCTTCCACCGCCCTGCCTGCGAGTCGAGTCTGCCCCCCCTTGGGCTCCCTTCGGCAGCGCCCATCGAGCTTGCCCGCCCGGTCCATCTTGGT
Source organism: Chaetomium globosum CBS 148.51 (assembly GCF_000143365.1). Lineage (NCBI taxonomy): Eukaryota > Fungi > Ascomycota > Sordariomycetes > Sordariales > Chaetomiaceae > Chaetomium > Chaetomium globosum. The sequence goes on from NT_165982.1 coordinate 395,441, forward strand.
GGTTTAATTCGCCTTTTTTCCAGAATAAAATTTCCCTTGCGTCCGTGACGTTCCTGAGGTGGTCAGAGCCCCGGTTTTCCCTCGCCAGCTGCGAAATAATCAAAGTTCCAAAAAGAGAGCCCATCCCCATTCTCTCTTCGCCCCGTCGCACCCCAAAATTTCCTCTTCTCCTCTTCGCTCTTTTCCCCTCCCAACACACCCAACTCCCACCGACATTTTGCACATAGAGTGCAAAACCCATCTCGAGCGTCTCCTTCTTCCCCTATTTTCATCGTGCAAAGAAGCATATTAGATTCGGCTGAGTTTGCTGAATTGAACCATCCACGTTGATCGCTAGTATCGCCACACGCTGGGTTCGATTCCCTAGTTTTTTTTTTCGAGGGGGCTGCCGACCGCAGTCCAACATCCGCGGACCTGAAGCCATTCAGAGGGTGCAACTCCACCTCTGCAGCTCAACCCCCAAAGGTCATCATAAAAAGCAGCCCGCCTTGCCGACCCTGGCGCTCGGACCTATTCCCACCAATCAGCCAACCCAAGCACCCCCCCTTTGGTTTCTGCAGCTCTCCGCAGAGAAGAGTCCAGGCACCTCCAGCTTTGGGGATCAGGCAACCTATCAGAGGGTCGCAGTAGTCCCTGAGGCTGTTTCCCTTCAACACCACACCACGCGCCAATTGGCGACGCGGCTTGTGCAAGGGGTTTTGTGCCAGCAACATCTGTTTGGCTCTTTGGTGTTGACATCTTTCCACCTATCTTTGTTCTTGCCGGGAATTGTTGTCAGCAAGCCTCGATATATTGGCGTGTCTACGGGGACAGTGTTTTAGCCGTTTTCTTCGTTTCCTTCGTTTTCTCGTCATCACGTTCCCCACCGATCCCGACTTCGTTTCTCTCTCTTTCTTTCCCTTTGGGAGCGGCGAACGGGAATATTACGATGCAGCAGCAGCAACCACAACCACAACCACAGCAACAGCAACAACATTACAGTTCTTCGCCCTCCCTCTCATCGCCGCCGTCTGCCCTGTCAGAGCCCGGCTCTCCTACCCGGATGCTCCACGCCGGTCGAGCTAATATTGAGATGGATGAGATCATTGTCGATCCCAGTTCAGTAGCTCGATTTACCATCATGCAACAACACCAACCCGCCGAACCCGTCCAGAATGTCCCGCTGACCGCCGCCGGCCTACCTCGCAAGAAGCCCGGCAGGAAACCCGGCAGCACCGTCAAGCCCAAGGTCCCCGCCGATGGCAGTTCCGCGAACGCTGCCGAGGCCCCTAAACAGCGGCGGCCGCGGAAGCCTAAGGATCCAAATGCCCCGCCAGTTCAGAGGAAGCGCAAGGCCGCCACCAACGAGGCTAGCGACGCCAATTCCGAGATGGACGCCCGGTCCGCATCAGGCCCGCCCCGGCAGACCAAAATCACCGAGCTCACCCCGATGCGCATGTCTTTGGATTCCCGCACCACCCCCACCGATATCGGATTCGCGCCAACCGCCCCGCCCACCGTCCCCAAGCGGGAGAGCACTTCCGGGTCCATGAACATGATGAACATACTGAACGGAGACCCCGAACAACCCAAACCCCAGCCCGCTGCCCCGCCTGCCAGACAGATGTTTGATCCTATCAGGGGCGGATATGATCCGATCAGGGAGTCAATGGCAACGCGTGACCCCTATGGCACGGGTCCCCTCGGATCGCCACGTGCGCCCACCCAGATTACCAACCGGGCCAGCGCATCTCCTTCGATTGCCAGCCTGGTAGACCCCCAGCCGGTGCCTAGCGTTATCTCGCCTCGCCCCGCATATACCAACCCCACCTCTCAACCGCGGTTCCAGGACTCGACTTCTATGCCCCCATCACCCTCCAACGCCGTGCGGAGCACTCCTCAGTCAATGCCCAAGCCCGCCTTGACCGACGCCAGGCGCCCTCCCCCGCCTCCCCCGCCTCCCGTACCTACTACTAGCAAACAGGAGTCGAAGACCAATTCATTCACCAGCATGACGTCAATCCCCAGCGCCATGTCGGCCGCCGCAGCACCGGTCCAGGCCGCCGCCGCGCAGAGCAAAAAGATCGCCGCCGTCGTTCAGCAGGAGCGCGAGTCCCAGAAGAAAGCGCGCAGCTCCTCATCGTCGTCTCCCAAGCTTAGCAGCTTGAAGGACGCCCTCCCACCCCTGCCCAGCGGTGAGCGCTCGATCCTGGACTTCGGTAAAGCTCGCCCCGGCGAGGAGACGGAGGCGCCTAGCATCTCGCTGCACATTCCGCTCGTTCCGGGCGAGAGCAATAAGTATGTTAGTTTTATGCGTATGGCCGAGGAACACTACGGGTGGGACGCCCTGCACCCGCGCCTGGCCGCCAGTCGGGAGCGCAAGGCCCGCATCGCCGCCGCCACCGCCGCGCTCGAGAAGACGGGTAGCGGCCGTCGACTCGGGCGAGGAGATGGACGAGGACATTTTGCAGGCGTCGGATGCCGGCGAGAGCAACGTCGAGATGGGCGGCATGGGTAACGGGACCGGTACCGGCACCGGCAACGGCAACGGCGCGCCGGCCACCAAACCCGCGAGAAAGAAGCGCAATTTCAAGGAGGATGAATACGACAAGGAGGACGACTTTGTCGACGACTCGGAGCTGCTCTGGGAGGAACAGGCCGCCGCCAGCAAGGACGGCTTCTTCGTCTACTCGGGCCCGCTGATCCCGGAGGTCGAGAAGCCCGCCGCGTCCGAGGAGCGCCCGAGGCGTGGTCGCGGCGGCCGTGGTAGGGGCAGCAGGGGCGGCGCGGTCCGCGGCGAGGGCAGCGGACGCGGCAGGGGTGGCGGGCCGGGCTCGCGCGGCGGCACGGTTAGAAAACCGCGCATCACCAAGCTCGAGAAGGAGCAGCGCGATCGCGAGAAGGCCGAGCGCGAGAAACTCGCCCTGATGGCGTCCAAGACAGGCGCTGACTCGGCTGCCGCGGGCCTCCTCTCGCTGAGTGGGCCACCGGCTCAGGGGGCCGCGCCCGGTATGGCGATGTGAAATAGATGTTACTGTTGATGTTGTTCGTTGGCTGATTGGGAAGAGTGTGCCGGTTGTACATGGTCATGGGGTCGGGCATTGGGGCTTCCAGGCGTTTGCTTTGCTTTGTTTTGCTGGGCCTCGTTGAGGCGGGGTGTATCATATCATCTATGCGCGGTAATAAGGGGGACACAGGGGGAAACAGGGGCGGGTAAAGCGTCGGCAGGCCAGGGCCACGGCGTCGGGCTGTTAGCGTCTTGCATTGTTTGGGGCTGGAAGATCATCACACACGGCTTTTGCTTCAATGGTTCATTTGTTGTTCTTTTTCTTTTTTTCGACTCGGGTTGGGGGCTGGCTATACACTAGGCGCGACAGATGCGCATCATTCGTGTGGGCCGGCCGGGGGGAGGATTGGGAGATCTTGGGAACTCATACGAGGCAGCATATGTTCTGCAATCGAGGCTTGCGTCGTAATGGAGGTTGATAGCGTTGCCGAATCACGGCGAGCCGAGCAGGCGGTTCATAGCACTCGGTAGTTAGCTAGCCGCACGACGGCGATTCTTAGCTCTGAGCCATTCCAACGAACACGACTTGAAATTGAACTCCAAGCAGCAACAGTCCTGTGCCTGGGTGAGTGAACCTTGCGGGAGTAGACCCAAATGGCAATGTGGTTGAACCCGCGCCCAAGGCTTACTGCAAATCATGGATGATTTAAAGTTGTATTGCTCTACCACAGACCAGCGTTGATGATGGCGTATGCCCAACCAAGGACGCGCCAAACTGTCTACATGACTAGATTATGTATATAATTGTATATAATTACTTTTAACGCCTTTGCCCAATCCAGCCGCTTTTGAAACCTTGAAAACACCACCCCCTTTTACCGTCCCCATCCCATCAAGCCATCCTCGCCCCTTGCGCAGCTGCATGCTCCCTCTCCTCCTCCCCCTTCTTCCCCGCACCCCCAACCACAGAAGCCACAGGAGAAGAAGAAGAAGCCTCAGCCCCCTCCACACCCTCCACTATCGCTTCCACCGCCGCCCTCTTCTCCGCCCTCTCCCTCCTGGCCGCCAACCTCGCCGCCCTCCTCTCCCCCCTCGCCTTCTCCTCCCGCATCTGCCTGATCACGCGACTCCGATCACGGATCCGGTCCCCATAGCGATAAAACGCGAACGGGATCGGAATCAGCAGCACCTCCAGCAGGCCCAGCAACGTCCCCGCCCACTGGGGCGTCAGCGCGGCGTACATGGCGGGCCCGGCCAGCGGCAGGGCGGCGCCGAACACGGAGCGCATGACGGCGTTGCCGGCCATGGCGGAGGCCGCGTAGATGCCGTAGGCGCCGGCGAGGTAGTTGGAGCCGTAGATGAAGGAAAGGGTGTTGCCCATGCCGAAGGGGATGCCGAAGGCGATGGGGATGGCCGGGTGGATGGTGGCGGGGAGGCAGGTCCAGCTGAAGACGAGCTGGCCTAAGGGGGTGAGGAGCGCGCCGATGCACATGACCAGGGCCGTGGCTTCGGGGGCGGCGCGGCCCGTGTCGGGGTCTTTTTTGGGCGAGTTGTTGATGAGGCGGCGCCAGACGGGCTCCATGGCGATGCCCAAGAGCGTGCCGATGCCGATGCCGAGGAAGGCGAGCCCGGTCATGGAGACGGACCAGCCACGGTGTTGGGTGAAGACGATGGGGTAGGCGACGAAGCAGAGGTAGAGGATGCCGTATATGACGGAGATCCTGGGTAAGGGGTTAGTTGGTTGGGGGGGTTAAGGGGTTCAGGAGGAAGGGACTGACCAGATGTTAAAGAACCACAAGATGGGCTCCGTTGCGGCGAGCACAAACGGCCGGCTGAGGTTGGTCTTGAGCAAGTCCAGGGTGGAGATGCGCTGGTCATGGCGGCACCACCACCTGTCGTCGCCCGTCTCCTTGCGCATCTTGGCCGCCTTCTTCTTGAGCAGCGCCGGCGCGTACGTCTCCTTGACCAGGGCCATCATGACGACGGCGACGCCCGCAAGAATCAGGGCGATCCAGTTCGCCCAGCGCCACCCCAGGTACTCGTACACAAACCCTCCGATCAGCGGGCCCGTCACTGGTCCGTTTAAAGGGGCGATACTATACCACGACATGCACAACGCCAGCGTCTCGTGGCCGGCAATGTCGACCACCGTGCCGGGGCTGTTGGAAATCATGGCGGCGCCGAAGACGGCCCTGTGCGTGTTAGTTTGGGAGATCTCTTGATCTAAAAGGGTTGAAGACCTACCCAATAAACCGGACCACGACCAGCTCCGCCAGCCCGTTTGCCAGCCCACTAGAGTAACGTCAGCCACCATGCACGCTTCGCAACAAGATCGAACCTCGTAAGCAACCGCAAACAAATACCCATGAGCATACCAAAAACCACAACCAACCCCCCAACCCAACCCCCCAAAAAGAAGAGAAAGTAAGAAACAGTAACAACAAAAAAAACACCAGAAGAAAAAAAAAAGAAAAAAAACCTACCAAGGCACAATCAACACCACAAACACGCCCAAACACACCAGATACACCACGCGCCGCCCGTAGATCTCGCTCATGGGGGCCACCACCACGCTGCCCGCCGCCAGGCCCAGCAGGTACGAGGTCAGGCCCAGGGTGGCCAGCGGGCGGCTGGTGACGCCAAACTCGGCCATGACCCCCGGGATGCTGGCCGTGTAGCTGGTCGAGTACAGCACCACCACCCAGGTGGCGTAGGATACCGAGAGGACCGTGTACGCGCGGTACCAGAGGGGCCTGCGTGGGGAAGGGGGGGAGGTTAGGTGTTGTTTTGGGGCGGGGGGGGGGTTATGTGGGGGTGTGTGTGGGTGAGGTAAACAATGGGATGGGCCGGGCAACTGACCAGTTCCGCGGATTCTCGGGGTCGTCGGCTTCGAGCGTGACTTCAAAGTCTGGTAGGCGGGAGGCTGAAGAGATGGCCGAGGTGCGGGTGCGGGTGAGGTGGAGCGGGTCATTGTTTTTGTTGTTTTGGTTAGCGCCATCGTCGTCGTCGTCATCGTCTGGGTCGTCTGGCGGGAGTTGCTCGATGTCGGCACTAGATAGGGGTCTTGCAAGGGCTTGCTCGAGAGGCGAAAGGGGGTCCGCGTCGGTGGAGGAGTGGGTGTGGGAGGTGGTAAGGCTCCGTCGGGTCACCGTGGTTAACACATCCTTCTCGAGGGCCAAAGACGGGACCCGGTGGTCATGATGATGGGCTGGTGGGGTCTCGGGACGGGTAGCCGTGCTTTGCTTCTCTAGGTCTTGGGCATGGCCCGCCATGGTGTTTTGTATGGCCTCTTACCGCTCACAGCAGGAGTACCTCAATACCTAATTTGGCGGTGTGGTCCAAGTTTTGTGAGATTCAGGACTGTCTAGGTGAGGCAGGTTGTTGGAACATCAACTCCTCAGAAGACAGAATAGCATCTCACAACAGCACAGCGAGGGACAGGGACAAAAAGTTTGTTTTTCTACAAACAAGCCAAAAAAGTGGGATTGTGATGGGGTGGGTTATGGAGGTTAAAAAAATACTTTAATGGCGACAGATTGGGCAATTAGCCGTTCTGAGTGATGACGGGAGTCGGCCGGGGGTAGGCCGGGTGTAGATAGATAGATACCTTAGCTGCTTAATGGGTCGGTCGGGTAAGAAAGTGAGAAAAGCACAAGTTCGGGGCCTCCATCCCGAGCAGGGCCTACCCGATCCCGATCCATCTCGCGTCTTCGCTCTTATCTTTTTTGTGAGGTATCCTGCATGTACCGTACCGCGCCTGCCATTCCTGAGAGAGAGGGGGTTCAGCCCTACTAGCGTGCCGAGGGGACCAGTTTTGGGTGGAGAATTCTTCTCGGGAATCGAGTTCCACGCTGAACATAATCCACCGACAGATCAGAATCTCCAATATTGTGGTGTAGGTACCTTATGTATTTACATACATGCTCAAATTGAGCTCACTGAGCTTCTTCTGGAAGGGAACGCCAAAACGCCTCCCGTTCGAGAACCGAGAGCCACTAGCCGGGGGCCTGGTTTCTTCCCCGCCAAACGAAAGCACGCCAATGCCGCGCTTGTCCCAGACCGAGCATGGCCGGGCAAAGCCCAGGCTGCTGTTGCCGTCCGTTGATTAGTGATGACAAGCTCGTCAACGCACCAGTGCAGGAACGTGCAGAAGCGTGCAGCATCTCAGGAAGCGAACGACCAACCTCGTGGGGCTCCATTTGACCCTCTCCACCGCCACCAACACTACCCTGATTACCTTTGCCCTTTTGCCTCCTTGCCGAGGCATCAAAAAGGCAACTCATCCTTTGGAGAAGTGGGGCAGCCGGCTCCGAGTCGCGGAGCGGAAGTCGGCACGGAGCGATGCCAAGGCGGATCGGCTCCCAGGGCTGCGTCGGAACGCCGTGGCGTGCGATTGGCGACCAGACCCGGGCACTGCGATTCGAGACTCGGTTGTGGAGGAGAGGCAGGTAGTCTGATAGTGTTGGCTAGGACCTGCCTGCGTGGGAATTGGGTGTGGGAGGTGACTCGTCGCCAAGAAAAGACAGGAGGATGGGTGGGAGAATAGCAGCTGCTGAGGATGGGAGTTGGATCAGTGGTTGTCGCTGACATGGCTGATGAGCAGGATGGTGGGCTTAGGCTCGAATCCTGCCATGCTTATGGCGGTAGTGCTTTAACACTCGAGCTTGCGCCCATTTCAGAATAGAAGGCCCGAACTCGAGAGCTGCTTCAAGCTGGGAATGGAGGCGAAGGCTGGCATCCTCGACCCAAGGACGTCGAGGATGCCGGGCTCGGCCGTTGTTCCTGCTGGGTGTTGCGATCTGAAGTATGTACTACGTTGACATGAGAGCACGAAATGCGAAACCACTCCGAGTCCCATGCCTGACGCCCATAGCCACCTAGTCCGTTGGATGTGTGCAGGGTCCGATTCGATGATTTCACCACACGATGATTCGCACGAAAATAAAATCGTCGAGAAACTTCAAAGCAGAGGTGGTGCAACCACACCCGCCGGGACCGAAGTTGTGCTTGGGTGTCGGTTACAGAATCTCTGTACCTCATTGGCACCACAGCCGGTACGACTGAGGCCAACATTTTGACAGCTGCGGTGGTAGAGACCTACATAACGACATGGCCCAACGTCTCGGGACTGTGACGGCGCCTTCGTCCGTCCTCATGTCCGAGCCGTCATACGAGCTGGTTGTCTCGAGTTGTTGTGAGCCGGGGATAAGATGAAGCCCGACTCAGGTGTGAAGATTGTCTCTTCTTCCCACATTCAAGGCGAGGCTCGGCGGATGGCGTAATGCCGACCATTGAAATGACGACCGTGACCGATGCTGCTTGACCGTCCCGAGGCTCTGGGAAGGATGACGGGGGATGAGGGGACTGCGAAGCATGATTGGCTTGTTGGGCAACGCCGATGCCCGTGTGCTGGTCGACGCCGGCACCTGCAGCCCCGGACCGTATGATGATGCCGTGGCTGGACCAATGAAGGCTAGTTGCCCAGCCGTCCCCCATCCTTGGCTCTCGAGTTGTTGCGCTGCCACATAACTATTGTGCCGTCCTGGTCTGACTGTCTGACTTTCTGGTTTGTCTGACACTGGCCACACACAAAAAAAGTACGGGACCGGGGGGCGAGGGATGGGCTCAACAGACTCGCTGTCTTATCATCCCATTGATCAACTGTGCTGCTTGGCTCCCGTCCATGGGTTGCGAATGCGGAGATGATGGGGTTGCTTTTTCATCAGCAAGATACCAACATACCGGTTGCAACTTATCTCAAGATTCCCGACATTGCTTCTCTCTTGCCCGAGATGTAAATAATCACACCGGCCGCCACTCACGATCCGCACGCTTTTTCTATAAGTAGAAACCGTCGATCTGAAACCCGTTCGAGAGAAACACGAGACATTAGGCTAAGCCAAACTTGGCGCATCATCATGCTCATCCAGCGTCGGCTGCACCCATCGCGCTTTGTCGCAATCAGGACGGCCCGAGCGAAGAAACAATTTTATTTCATCGGGAATCCGCAGAAGCAATCGCAAGAGCTACTCGATCCGGTCTCTGGCGGCATGCTCCGTGGTTCTCGGGCGAAGCCGTCGCCATTGTTGTTGATAGTGATGTGTAAGATGAGATCCCCCACAGATAAATTGCCCTGCAAGGTGCGGGTTCCCCGCCAGTGCCCCTGTGGGTGTGGTTCAGAATCCACTGCGGGGTGTGAGCCCTCAACTTGCATCACACCTCCCTCACCCGAAATAGGAGGGGTCTTGCCGGCCGATTTACCGCTACCGCCACGCGCCCTAGCCGCCCACTAATGTCCAATATCAAGGGCGTCGAAATTTAACAGCCTAGAGACGTTGGGTTCTGGCATAGCCGTCCGGATCGTCCCAGCCGCGTGTTGCTGGCCCAAGCCTCGCCCACCCTTTCTTGTTGAGTGTGTTCGGTTCGGAGGGCTGCAACAGCGGATGGAGGGGCAATGCCTCTTGCCCCTGACAGGTTCGAATGTGGGAGGCCGGGGTCTACCGGCTTGGCCAATAGTCTGGCTTCTTCCCCTTGTCACATGGATTGGTGGCCCCGTCCGGCTGTCTCCATTCGGCAGCTCTGACATGGCTTTGCCCCTTCCCGCAAGGTCCCGAAACACCACCTCGATTCCTCTTGTTGCATCGCTAGTCAGGGACGCAACGCCCAATGCAGCACGCCGTTCCTTGATTGAATGCTCTTTGTCCCGGGAAGGCCGCCGTTGAGCAGGTTGATCAAAGCGATCCCTGGGCATCCCGTGGGAGCCGAGCAGCGCTAATGCCTGTAACTTACTAGTGCCGATGGTTGATGGGGTACTGGGGCCCTTGATTGCGCGACATGGGATGGCGTGGAATGGGTGTGCACACTTTGGCCAAAAAAAGCCAACACGAACGGGGAGCAAGAAATCAGGACAGAAGTAAAAGGAAAAAAACAAGGATGTCAAGGAAGCTGAGCAAAATAAGTAAAATAAAATAAACCGAGGAAAATAAAAGGTAGACACTGGGCTTTCGCATAGCTTTCTTTTCGTTCTCCTCGTCGAAGGTGTCGGCGGCACCTCCACTTAGAGCTCGGCTTTTTTTTGGCCAGAATTAACCAGCCGCCTCGTTTCCAGGCGGCAGGAGGCTTCGAGACGGCGTGGTAATATCAACTCGCGGTATACCGAAAAATGTGGCTCGTACTCCAAAATATCATTTGACATTCCTTTCTGTCAGGTGCCACCCAAACCCGATGTTTGAAAGCGGTTGAGGACGAGCTGATGCCAAGGACCGAAGGCTGGGCTGTTTGAGTTGAAACACGGCCGATTGTCTGTGGCCGTTCACGGACAAGTATTCGAATCCCTTCCCGCTTTACTTGTTCCACTCATGATTTGATTTCATCTCGTTTCCCGCTTCTCTTCCGTTCCAGACAACGGGCTTTCTCTTCTCTCGAACCTCAGTTGCGCTCTTTGGCTTTTGCCTCTTTCCTCCCACGGACAAACGATCCACTTGAGGACAGGGGTGCGTCGCTCCCCGCCCGCACTGTGTCTAGCGCCGAACCGTTTGTCTTGGCGCTCCATTCTCCGTTCTGTCATGCAGGTCCCAGGGCCAACCTCGCCAGCATGGAGTCCCTGTTTGGGTGACAGACTCGGCAAGCTCGCACAAGTCAACGAGGAAAGCAAAGGAAAAGGGGTGAGGGAGAAGGATGCCAACAACAAAAACGAGATTAGATTAAGAAGCAAATATATACTAATCAGCTGAGTATGAATGTCAGCGGAAGGACGAGAGGCAGAGAGCACTAACCCGATAGAGGTAGTCAGGGCAGGAACGACTAATAAGAGTGCCGGAAAGAGAAGGCTCAATTCGGCCAACCCTACAAACATGGAGGAGGGGAGCAGCGTGATCGAGGCAGCAACCTGGAAGTTTTTGCAACGCGGACCCCCCACATTCTCGTAGTTATCGGTTCTATTGTTTTTGTATTCCATTATGCTATTGAGCGAATTACGAATAGGTACTTTGTTGTGCTTGGAAGTTTCTCACCACTGTTTGACCCCTGGGATGGGCGTCCAGGTAATATGCCGGCACCCGCGACAGGTCCAGGATTTCAGTTCTCCCTTTGGACAATGCCCGTGGTATGGATGTGCCTATTTCAGAAATCAATCTCCATCAGTCGCTCTACAAGTACCTAAACCGGCCACGCAACCTTTAAGCCAAGCGAGGCAATCCCTTTCTCCCCCAATTCCATTACCTGGCTCCAAGTCATATACCAGCGCCCCCCAATTTACTACGCCGGCGGACAAGAGTCGTATCGCTTTGGCTGCACAGTGCGCTTTCAGGTTCACCCCAACCGGAAGTTTTGCGGCGGGTCCACCACACCCCTGACGCACACCCACCCACCCATGAACCACCCTCCCACGCTCGCCCGAGCGTCGAGACACGCAGAGTTCGCACTCCCGTCGTTCATCCATTCACCATCTATCTCACCCTCCCTCACCAACTCTTGCAGCCAACGACACACACCAGGCTGCACTTAATCAGGCACTTCGAGCCTGGCCCCCTCTTACCTGCGCGACACATTCCAGTCCGGCATTTTTTACCCTTGAAGAAGCAAACCGTTGCTCTCCACGTCTTGGACTCTCTTCGCTCCCACGTTCCTCCCCTTTGTGGCGCTCCTTCTGCCCCACTGACGAGCACTGAGACCCCCTTGTTGGGCCGAGCACGAACCACTCCAGCCGAGAGCGCGAACAAAGCCTCCGATCATTTGGTGTTTTCGACCAATTCCTCTCCCCAAACTCTATCCCTATCCGAACCTATCGCTCGACTCCGAATTTAATACCGGACAATCCCCGACCTCTCCCGAGTCAATTGGCGCATAGTGCCGCTCAAACCGCGACCGTCAAAGCTTCCTTGGGACGTGTCGAGCAACAAGGCCTTGCTGAGCCCATCCCTATCCTCCCGCACATCGCACCTTGAAAAGAACGCACTCGACATCAAAGAACACGGTCGCGCCCCTTGGCAACTGTCTACTTCCCGCCAATTCCATCTCGAGAGGCTTCGGGCCTGGCAGCCTGACCTTCTCTAATCGCCTGCGACGGCACCCGCCAACATGTCTGTCATGTTACAGACACCTTCTCGGGCTTCAACCGCTTCGTCTTCTTCATTCCAACCCATATCCCGCCAGAACACCATGTCCTCCTACGATGGCTCGCGGTCTGCCCGCCAGTCGAAGCGGTACTCCATGTCCGCCCTCTACATGTCCATGTCAGCCAATGAATCCGACCTGGTCATTGAAGACGAGCTTGCCAAAGGTGGGTTTTGATACACAGCGTACCGGGCCAATGATGGGCATTATATTGACTGCATTGCAGCACAAAAGGTTTTGCGGGATTTGAAATCCAAGATCTCGTCGCAATCCAAGAAGAATTTTGTTCTCGAGAAGGATGTTCGCTACCTTGACTCCCGCATCGCTCTGCTGATCCAGAACCGGATGGCTTTGGAAGAGGTTCGTCCGATCCCTTTCGGTGTCTTGCGTTCTCCTACTAACGGCTCTGCAGCAAAACGAAGTCGCAAGTCACCTTGAAGACGCCACTGAGATGCAGGAGGGTGCCTTTCCAAACGACGACAAGACGCAAAAATACGGAAACTTGATGTTCCTGCTGCAGTCGGAACCTAGACACATCGCTCATCTCTGCCGGCTGGTTTCCATGGCCGAGATCGATTCGCTCCTCCAGACAGTCATGTTCACCATCTACGGGAATCAGTACGAAAGCCGGGAAGAGCACCTGTTGTTGACCATGTTCCAGGTACGTCGCCTTCGGCTCGCGTAGCGCTACCCTTGCTAACACCCTGCCACAGTCCGTCCTTACCTACCAGTTCGACAACACCCCTGAGTACTCGTCCCTGCTGCGCGCAAACACACCCGTTTCGCGGATGATGACAACATACACGAGGAGAGGGCCCGGCCAGAGCTTCTTGAAGTCGGTGTTAGCCAACAGAATCAACAGCCTGATCGAACTCAAGGATCTGGACTTGGAGATCAACCCGCTCAAGGTTTACGAGCGCATGATCGAGCAAATCGAACAGGACACTGGCAGTCTGCCCGCATCGTTGCCTAAGGGCATTACTCAGGAACAGGCGGCCGAGAATCCACAGGTTCAAGCCATTATCGAGCCGCGCCTAACGATGCTCACCGAAATCGCCAACGGATTCCTGACAACTATTATCGAAGGCCTGGAGGAGGCGCCCTATGGCATCCGGTGGATCTGCAAGCAGATTCGCAGCCTGACCAAGAGGAAATATCCGGACGCGAACGACCAGATCATCTGCACTCTGATCGGCGGCTTTTTCTTCCTCCGCTTCATCAACCCGGCCATCGTCACGCCAAAATCATACATGCTCATTGATGGGACGCCGGCCGACCGCCCGAGGAGGACGTTGACGCTCATCGCCAAGATGTTGCAGAATTTGGCTAATAAGCCGTCGTACGCCAAGGAACCGTACATGGCCAAGCTGCAACCCTTCATCCACCAGAACAAGGACCGGGTCAACAAGTTCATGCTGGACCTGTGCGAGGTGCAGGATTTTTATGAAAGCCTCGAGATGGACAACTATGTGGCCCTCTCCAAGAAGGACCTCGAGCTGTCCATCACCCTCAACGAAATCTACGCCATGCACTCCCTGATCGAGAAGCACACCGGAGAGCTTTGTAAGGACGAGAACTCCCACCTTGCTATCATCATGGCGGAGCTCGCCGGCGCACCGGCTCAGGTGCCGCGGAAGGAGAACAGGGTGGTCAACCTCCCGCTATACAGCAAGTGGGAGACCGCTATCGATGATCTAACGGCGGCGCTAGACATCACTCAGGAGGAGGTATTCTTCATGGAAGCCAAGTCGATCTTCGTGCAGATACTGCGAACGATCCCGGCAACGTCATCGGTCGCGAAGCGGCCGCTGCGTCTTGAACGCATCGCCGACGCCGCTGCAACGTCCAAGAACGACGCCGTCATGGTGCGCAAGGGTATCCGGGCGATGGAATTGCTCAGCCAGCTGCAGGAGCTCCGAGTCGTCGATAAGAGCGACGGATTCAGCCTCCTGCGGGACGAAGTGGAGCAGGAACTGCAGCATCTCGGCTCGCTCAAAGAGGGCGTGCTGGCCGAGACGCAGAAGCTCGACGAGGTGTACAAGACCATCCGCGACCACAACTCGTACTTGGTTGGCCAGCTCGAGACGTACAAGAACTACCTGCACAACGTGCGCGGCCAGAGCGAGGGGACCCGCCGCAAGCAGCAGAAGCAGCAGGTACTGGGCCCGTACAAGTTCACGCACCAGCAGCTTGAGAAGGAGGGCGTCATCCAGAAGAGCAACGTTCCCGACAACCGGCGCGCCAATATCTACTTCAACTTCACCAGCCCGCTGCCAGGGACATTTGTCATTTCGCTGCACTACAAAGGTGAGTTCCCAGCACCGCGCTTTATATATCCTATCCCGAACCGTTCTCGCTAACAGTGTATACGTAGGACGCAACCGCGGGCTGCTCGAGCTCGACCTCAAGCTGGACGACCTCCTGGAGATGCAGAAGGACAACCAGGACGATCTCGACTTGGAGTACGTCCAGTTCAACGTGCCCAAGGTGCTCGCGCTGCTCAACAAGCGGTTTGCCCGGAAGAAGGGGTGGTAGGGCGCCCGTCGTTCCCCGCGGCTGGACCACTACTACTGCTACTACTGCTTCTACAGTGTCGCGACTGGCGGCACGGTAGCTCGTTTAATGACTTTTGGCTGGAGA
>NT_165982.1:411126-413002 GCF_000143365.1 Chaetomium globosum CBS 148.51
GTCCATCATAAGTGCGCGATGTCAAGGCAAAACTGGAAAAGGCGTCATAGCCAATAAAATGGATGCAAGTGATATAAAGGGTCATCTTCTAGGACTCCGAGTCGCTCCCTGGGCCGTCCAACAATTTTATGCCATTGCCAGTAAATAAACTCTCAACACCACTGACGCCCCCATCTTCTCCGACCCAACTCCTATCATTGCTAAAGCAGGCGGCAGCGCCCGATCATACACCATGGTCCACGGAGACACTCGTGCCCGCACAGGGCTCACCACCTTCCTGCTTGCGAGCAGCGCGCTAGTATGGGTTTCGGCCGTGATCGTGATGGGTATCCTCGCCTACCTCGTCTCGCGCGGATGGGGCGGAGACCACATCATTTATGAACTTGTGATTGTACGTCGTGGGATACTAAGTTCTACATTTCATAGCCTGTGAGGAATGGGCGAACAGTGACTAACCCCGACATTTAACAGTCTGTCCTCACGACGGCGTTCTTCCCCTTGGCTTTCTTCCTCGTTATCTCGCCAGGCTTCATTCTCCTGTTCAACTTGATCTTCTCGTACCTCTGGATCGTCGCCGTCTCCTTCACCGCTTCCGACTGGAGCAATAGTCACTCCGACCTGCTGCTCGCGGTTGAGGCCTTCAGTTTCATTGCATTGTGAGTGTCACTCTTGCCATCGATTCTCGTGTGTGGGCTGTCAGTGACCTGCATTTGTTTATTGTATCGCTCACTCGGCGATGGGCGTGTGTCGCGGCGGTCTCTGTGATCCAGGTCTGTGTGGCGTTTTGGTTGGGTGTCTAACAACGATGTCGTTTGACGCTCCTTGTGGTTCTGGATCTGGGCCACGTGGAATTGGGATCGGTCGTCGTTGGTTGGTTATTAAATATGGTGGCGGATGCGAGGGCTGCATGGCATGTTAGGTACATGTACATATGTAGGCACCTCAGGTATGTCTCACAGGCGATGGGGCTTAACATCACGCCACTTCTGGGTATGATGTTGCATGCATGCAGGCTCGATTGCGCACACGAGGAGTGCTGGGGTTGGTTGCGGTTGGTATCGGACTGTGTATGGAGATAAGGCGAGAGGAGAGATGTGGTTCAGCCGATAGGCTGTCCCGTTTGGCCGCCTCAGCTCTTACATTTCACTTGATCGGGATCCTAAGCGCTTGGGTCCGGGACGAATGTCACGACGTACAGTGGTCTTATTCCGCCGAACAAAAATGAGATGGTTTCTTAACCAACTTGAAAATCGGAACTGAAAATGGCTCGAAAATTGGTTGGAAATATAGAATGGCGAAATAAACAATCCCTCTCGTGATCATCGTGGTGTGGCAGGAACTCCAGCCCTCGGTGGTGCGTACCTTCCCCCGCATTGTTTTACTGCTTGTTTGGCGGTCTTCTTCAACACACAACTAGCCTGCCCGGCTAGCTCAATCGGTAGAGCGTGAGACTCTTAATTATCTCACGTAATCTCAGATCTCAAGGTTGTGGGTTCGACCCCCACGTCGGGCTCAATTCCCGGCAGTGATTGCCTCTCTTTTTTGCGGTTTTTTTGTTTTGGGTTAACAAAAAAAATGTTGTGGTGTTGTGGGTGTGTGGAGAAAGGCTTTTCTCTTAGGGTTAGGGTATTACAGGGTATAGAGGTGAGAAGGTTTGGTTTGTTTGTTTGTTGACGGGTTGTGGGATGGCCACGTGCAGAGGTGCGAGGGAAACACTCTACAGTACTACGCAAGAATCAGTTCTATCTCGGCAAGGGATCTCGATGAGGTCATGGGCTTCGGATATCGGGATCGAATGGTTTGTTGGCTTTGAGGGAGTACCGCACGTGGTGTTGCGTAGGATATACAGTGTGTATATCCGTCTGTCTTTGAAAAC
>NT_165982.1:414072-424184 GCF_000143365.1 Chaetomium globosum CBS 148.51
GACAAAACATCTACAAGTCATAAACTCAATCCCCTAACAGCGATACCACTATAGTTGTCAATAGATGAGACTTACTAAGTCAAATATAGGAATGATAACCGATCCAGCTTCTCAAATAACCTATTAGCCTACGGGTTTGGAAGAATAAAAAAGAGCAGGTCAAAAATGAACGGCGAAGCATAGTATACAGGATATACAGGTAACTTTAAATCAAAAAATGTAATAGCGGATGCATAGGTTCAGCAAAACATACATGCAACAAAAGAATAATGAACTCCATTTCCCGGATGCCAGGGTTCCAATAAAGTTGTGGTGGGCTCAAGACCAGACGTTGAGGGACTACGGGAGGAGATACCGCGCTCCGCGGTAGGAGGAGTAACTAGTTAATTACTACGTCATTCTTACGATATCACAGACAGCTGACAAAAAAGGCCGCACACGCAAAACATGCTCAGCACCACAAATCACCACCAAAGAGGGCACACAAGTTAGAAATTCTCCCCAAAAAGAAGCTATCCAATTCTCCGACATTTTTCCTTCTAGTCTGACAATTCGTTAAGCGGATGGGGTTAATGGATTGCAGTGATATGAGTGATATGGTGGTGTTGCTTGCTCTCTACAGCAGCTTTTTTTTTCGTTGCCTTCGGCCCAGGAGAGATCGACCGCGGGGCGGCCGATAGGTGGTCTAGAACACCCCGCCTCTCGTCGACAGGGAACCGGCAGGTCCACTCTGTTTACAACCTGCGTGGGCCAATTGGGAGCTTCCGTTAGACAGATTAACCACGCGAGATTCACGGAAGACCATGGCGCTAAGCAAGCTTCCATCTGCAGTCCATCACTAGTCACAGCAGCAAAGTAACCCCAAAATTCAGGATTCCAATTGTAAATAAACTAGGCACCTCATGGCCAGCCATTCGTACCTTTTTCTATCGTATCTAAGGTACCTTGTTTAACTCACCCAAGTTGCTAAGAAAGAGTGGCAGGTAGAAAGAAATGGGATAATTCATCGCATAGGCAACATGGATTCCCCGGGCTTCTGCCGCATCTTATCGAGATCGTGGGGGGAGATCGCGATTAGGTTGTCAGGGCAGGGAAGGAGCAAGCTTCCACTTGCCATATGCAAATAAACGACACGGTGAATCAGCCGCTTACCACCGGGAGCTTCCAAAATCCCCAAAATTGCTACTTAAAAGCCACCAGGTAACTGCTCCCCCCCTCTCTTCTCATTCTTCTGTAACTCTTGTATCTTTCTGTCCAATTGTCAGACAGACACACACTTCACTTCCCATTTCCTAGCTCTGTCCAACTCACTGTCTGACAC
Organism: Chaetomium globosum CBS 148.51; assembly: GCF_000143365.1. NCBI lineage: Eukaryota > Fungi > Ascomycota > Sordariomycetes > Sordariales > Chaetomiaceae > Chaetomium > Chaetomium globosum. The sequence goes on from NT_165982.1 coordinate 415,394, forward strand.
ACTCTTCCCTTCCCTTTTCTTAGCTCTGTCCAAGTGTCGGGCACATCCTTCATTTCCCTTTTGTTAGGTCTGTCATATCGGCGGACACACCTTTTACTTCCTTTTCCTTTTTATTAGTCCGGTCAGAAGATCAGGAGAGATGGAAGCACAATCTCCTCTTCGGACAAACTCCCGGTCCCGCGCCGCGGCCGCGGCCCAAACAAACCGTCGCTCGCTTCCATCCAACGCCAGTAAACCGGCAAGGAAAGCGGTAAATAAAGTGACAAAGCCAGAGGATAAAGCACCAAACAAGGTATGAACACACCCCGTCTCCCGTTCCATCACCGGCCTCTCCTGACAGTCTCTCCCGGTACAGAATACGGAACGGGCGTTTGTCGGCGCCTCGCGTCGGGTCGATCGGGACGCGCAGGACCGCCTGGGGTCCGCGCTGAAAGCGTCCGAGACGCACTACCAGCTGACCGGGAGACGTTTCCGGATAACGCTGGAGGCCGTCTTGGGCGACGAGCAGTACGAGAGCGAGGACGACGCTCGCGTACCCCGTCGCGCCACCCTGCCCGCCATCGCTGGGGACGCCCACTTCGCGAAGGTGGAGGTCGCCTTCGACCAGTCATTTCCCGGCTACCGGGAGTACACATGCAGGCGTCGTGCCCTCTCAGACACGACCAACCTGCACTCCCAGGCTGGCCTCGCCCTCCCGCCACCCCCGCCCGCCCCAGCCGTGTCGGCCGCCCCCTCCATGTCGGGCATCTCGCCTCTGTCGGGTGGGCCCCCCATGCGCGGCCTCCCCCACCGTCCCCACGCCCTCCCCCACCCCCATTCCAGTAACCTGAACATCCCCCGGGGACTTCTCACCCACCCTAACGTTCATTCACGTACCCCTTCACACTATCCTCGCCCCGGCGTGCCCCCAGACACCTGCCGTCTAACCCACCAACCCAGTTCAAGTCACCCTTCGTCGACGCGGGCGGCGCGGCTGGGTACAGGGTCACAACCCGTAGACAGAGTCGGTGTCGGAGTCGTGGCTGGGCAAGGGGGGTTTGGGTTGGGACCAGTCGGTGTGGCTGGGGTTGATGCAGGCGTTGCTGCTGCTGGCGCGGCTGCCTTGGGGGGTGTTGCTGCCTCGGGGAGCGGCGCCGGTGCCGGGGTGGTGGGCTTTGCGGGGCTGGGTCCCGGTCCCCAAGCGCCGTTGCTTGTTGGTGATGTTTGTGTTGCCGCCGGCGGCGGTATTACTTACGGCCTTGCCAATGGTGCCGGTGCCGGTGATCAGGCGGGCCGGGCTCCCGGACCCTCGATGTCTCAGCGGGTGGTGCCGCGATCGGGGCCGGTCCCGCCGCGGGTGTCGGTGTCGCCGCGCTCGATGCCACTGCCGCCGCTGCCGGAGAACATGGTTGTTGGCACCGGTGGTTTATTCGAGGAGATGATCGATGCCGAACCTCGACTCGGCTGTGCCGGCGGTGTACGTGAATGGGGGGGTTGGCGGCCGCGTGGAAGAGCCGCCCGTGGAGCGGTGGGAGGACTGGGTGAACTTGGATGGGGAGTAATGCTTCAAGGCGAAAGATGTTTTGTGGCTTCCTGGCGTTGCCATTCTGGGGTTAATAGTTAGAGGCGTTTGTTAGAACGGAGGGGAAAAGGTTTAATACCCGGATGGTTTGCATGGTTTAGAGGAGTTCGGAGGCACTGAGCCAAAATTAGTTGGGTTTGGGCATGGCATGGTTGGGTTTGGGCTGGCGTATGTTTGGACAAGCACGTTACAGATGAACGACGCCTTGATCTGGTATTAGGATTAATTAGTTAGTTAATACTTAATGGCTTCATAATATTTCTTATTATGGATGACACCCTTGTTTGGTAATGTGCGGTTGGAGTGATCCGGACAGCAAGATTATATGTAAGGTATGTAGGTAGTCGACGATGCCATATATCAAGAGAATACTAGTCCGACTTCATATACATGATACCACCGGAAGGAAAATGATACCACCTGATGGAAAATATTACCCCCGGAGGGAAAAGCTCTTTCTGTGAGATGATACTGATAGGTAGACCCGTCAATGTGAAAAGTCAGGGCAGATTGTATTTAATAAGTTCGAGAGGGAAATGAAGAGGGAGAAGTGTTAGCTTATAACCCTCATGACTTTCACGACGTCAGCGTGAAGTTTGCGGGGTTAGCTTGTTTGAACCCCCCCCCCCCCCCCTCTATGTCTTTCTATTTTGCCCCCGCACCGGTATTCGCTGCGATTCAAACCGTCCGAGCTTGAGGCTATCCCCATCGTGATGCTATCATCATCACTGTAGGCTCTGTGACCGCCTTGACGGAGTCGGTATCCGTCATATCAGCCCACAGCTACTCCCCCACCCACAGCTCCCTCCTGGATCAGCGACTCCCTAGCTAGACACACCCCTCCCCACCCTGGACTACGGGGTTATTTAGGCCCTCAACTCCCCTCCCCTCCCCCTCCTCAGCCACTCAGACAACTAGAGACCACAAGCACGCCATCAGCGCTAACCCCCTACGCACAGTCCACCACCACGTCACCACCGCCACCAGCCTAGAGCGGCAACAATTGGAACAGAAGAATCATAGGAGAGAAGAGAAGAATCATAGGAGAGAAGAGAAGAATCATAGGAGAGAAGAGAAGAATCATAGGAGAGAAGAGAAGAATCATAGGAGAGAAGAGGGAGAGACGAAGAGCAGACGTACTACCGACTTCCCCCGCGCCCCCCCATCCCCACCACCTCCACCACCACCACTCTTACCACTCGCCACTGGTGCCGTGTTGCCTGGCTTGTCTGACGCTGGGCGTGTCACAGGAGCAGAAGCAGGAGGGTCCCGGCCGTCCCAGCTCGAGATGTCGTAGCCTGACCGGGGCATTGCGGGGGGGCGGACGGGGCGGGCAGGAGGTGGGTGTTGTGTTGGGCGGTTGATGGTTGATGGATGGATGGTCTCCTTCTTTTCTTGGGTGGAGGCGGTGGAACAAGGCTGTGGAAGAAGTGGCGTGTTGTGTGCTGGAGATAGGGAGGTTCAGAGGGTTGAGTTGAGTGAGGATCGGGAGGCGAGGTTGGGTGTTTGTTGTTGGTGGTGGTGATGGATGGGCTCGGTGGTTCGTTTGTGTGATATCTCGATCCAGATGGGCGGTCGTGTGGTATCATCCCCTTCTGAGGGGTATATGCCTCTTATACACCCTCTACAATGACCAGGCTCAAAGAACAACCCCCATTACCAACAAAGCCCTCCTCTTATAGGGAGCCTCAGCTTTCTGCTTCAGTTGATGTGAACTGATAGACCCAACAGCCCACGTGCCAGAGCATGACTCGCTTGTAAGCTCTAGGATATGCGATATGCAGGCGGGACGCATCATGGCTTGAGTGTAAGAGTCAACAAAGTCCGCGGGCGTGATTGCTACAAACAACCCACAAGGTATATACGTCCTGGCCGGAAGCTCAAAGGAGGGTAAAGGGGCTGGTTGCATCACGCGACGCTTGGCCGGCGGATGTCTCCCTGCATCGAAGCCTGCATAGAAGACCACGCCCCGGATTGCAATATACGACGACATTTCTGGAACATGTAAGTGTCGACGAGAGGCGTGGTTTATGAAAGAACCAACAAAGTCCGCGGGCGAGAATGCTACAAGACAACCTACAGGGCACCTGCATCCTAGTTGGAAGCTCAAAGGGGAGCAAATGAGCAGGCTGTATCACACTGCACCTGGCCGGCGGATATCTCCTTGCATCCAAGCTCGCACAGAAGGCTATCTCCCAGATTGCAATGCACGACGACATTTTCCGGAGCATGTAAATGTCAATGACAAGTGTTGTTTATGTTCTGTCTCCCCTTTCGGGCGCTCTCTGGGTATCATGCCCTCTCCTACTAACAGCTGCAGCCTCCGGTCGAAGACTGCTAAGCGGACTCTTCCACCTCGACAGTTGCCTTTTTCTTGTCCTTCTTTTTCTTCTTCTCTTTTGTCACCTCTTCGCCACCATCGCCCTTTACCTTCTTTTCTTTATTCTCCTTCTTGTCCTTTTTCTCTTTCTTTTCCTTTCTCTCCTTTTTGGCTTTCTTCTCTTGTATGTCGTCCACCGTCGACTCTACAGGGGGTTCGACCTCACCCACGTGATCAGCTTCAACACCCACCCCATTCTCAACATCCATCACATCTTCCTCAACCACCTCTTCCTCCTCCTCAACCTCCCACTTCGTACTCCCCGCCCCCGACGCCGCTTTCTTCTCCTCCCCCTCATTCTTCAACTTGGGCATCGCCGCGACCCGCGCTCCCTCGGGATCCGTCTCCTTTGCCCACCTCACCCAGTCATGCCGTCGGTGGCTCCACAAGTCTCCTCTCCACGTGCGCCACACGTTCCTCCCGAGCCATGTCTCGCGTAGCTCGTGCTCGTGGCGCTCTAGCTGGGCCATGATGTTCTCCTTCAAGTGGAACGGCACAACCGCCGTCGTGGCCCCCCCCTTGGACGGGACCGAGATGATCTCGTTGACGAGGGCGTTGCCGTGCTGGGAGGTAGCGATGGCGTAGATGTTGGGGAGTAGCCCCGCGACGAGGAGCTTGTGGAAGTGCGGGATTTGAGGGGGGGTGGGCGAGCGCTTTTGTGAGGATGGCTGCGGTCGCGGACGAGGCTGTGACCATGCGGAGGAGCTGGGGTGACGAGAGGGATAGGAGGGATTGCTGGATTGCTTTCGTGGGCTGGCCGGGGATGGTGAGTAGGGTAGAGACGACTTGGCTGCCGTGGGATAGGAGGGCGCTTTTGCTTTTGGCCTCGGGCGTTTGGAATTTCTTTTCTTTGGATTCGGGCTCCGGCTCGGGTTCGGCGAGGAGGCAGAGCTTGGGGACGATGTGTTTCCAGTTGCCGCCGCATGCCGTCGTGAGGGCCTGGAGAAGAGTGCCAAGCTCGGCGGTGGCGTGACGAACATTGCAACGCTCGAAAAGGGTCTTGATGACATTGAGCCGCCCTTTCTCGACAAAGGACGGGATCTCGGTGAGTGACTTTTGCACGGCATCTGCAAGATCTTCCTTGCTCAACCGGTTGAGGACTTTGATGGCCGGGTACGAGGCGATGTCGTTCCGGAGCAGGCTCTGGATTCTAGGCCCGAAGATGTTGGCCAGCAGGCCCTTGAAGACTTTGCCCGGGCAGTGGGCGATCAAAGTCTCGAGGAGGCGTGACCCAATCGGGTCATAAAGCATGCCGTTTACAAACTCGCAAGCCTGCGACTTGTCGTCGCTGAACGAGGCTGGGGCATCGGGGACAAGCCTGTCGAGCAGGGACACTACGCTATCCTGGCCCTCACCCTCGGCAGCCTTGCCGCCCTCTTCCTTCTTTGGCTGAGGTGCCTTTTTCGACTTTGATGACAAGGATAGCTCCAATTCTAGCAAGAGCTGTAGCGTAGGGTTACCGGTGGGGTGCTTGGCGAGCACTCGCAGCGCCGTCGAATCTAGAGTAGCCGTCGAGTCCCCGATGATTTTCTGGATCGCCGTGGAAAATGACGACGGCACCGTCCTGGCTTGAGAGTTGAGCTCGCTCGTCAAGGAAGATGCGCCTTCCACTGTGACGTACTCCTTGCTCTTGCCTTGAAGGAGTGACTTGGTCCCCGCTTGAGCCAGTGGCCTCCCTGACAACACCACCAACAGCACTCTCAGTGCATGGGACCCGTACCGATCCGATAGCAAAAAGGACAGGTGTTCTTCGAACTCGTCCAGGGTCAACATGAACAAGTCCTCCATGGACATCTTCATGGCCTCGGCAACCTCGGCCGCCACTTCTTCACCGGCCTCCCCCATCTCCACATCCTTATCTGCTTCCCCGCTCTCTGCTTCTCCGCTTAACTCGGCCGTCACGATCGGGGCGCTCATCAAAAACAGCTTCTCGCAGCAATGACTCGCAAAACGGTGAGTCACAAGCGTCATGAAGTGTCCTCCGAAGGCGCCGAACAGGCTCTTTTTCTGCTTAGCGTCGGATAGCAAGATCAGACGCTCCATCAGGCGCGAGCATGACTGGCTGCTGGCCAGCTTGAGCTCCTTGCCACGGGCCTCGCGGTAGACACTCTGCAGAAATACGTGGCGATCCTCAGCTGAGGGAAAATCGTTCAACTCGAGTAATTCGTCGGCGTGGCGGAAATATTCCTGCTCCTCCTCGGCCAGCATGCCGAAGAACTCGCGCTCAAAGTTGCCACCACGGGCACGGTGGGTCGGGGCGCCATTTTGAGGTTGCTCTTCATCATCGAAGGCGATGAAGTCAGCATTGGGGTCTAGGGTGTAGAAATCGTTGGACTGCTCGAATTGGTTACCGCCGTCGGCCGCGTCGTCCTCGTGGTGTCGCTGGCGCTTTGCGGAGCGCTCTTCGTCGTCGGCGAGATCGCGGTCGCGCTTCTTGGCGCGCTTCTCGTCGCGGATCAGCTGCCTCTTGGATTTCCTATTCTTTCCCATGGTGTAATTTGTCGGTGGATTGTTTCTTCAGGTCGACAACCAGGTTGCAAAGAAAGTGCTGCACCGTAAAAAAGTGTCGGAGGAAAATGTTTATCTTATCAAAGAGTTGCATGCTTAACCCCAACCCTGGTTTGACTGAGTGGCGAGCGCTCAACGCGCCAGTCTCCCACCACACCAAAACACAATCCACAAGCACATCATCATTTTGGGGATTTGAGGACCGTGATGGTTTTCTTCTCTAGGTATGTTGTGACATGAGCAGACTTCAGAGATAGGTCGAAGTGGAACAAGCGATGGAGCAGCTCACCCGTCTTCCTGCATGGAACTGCGGATCGATTCCCTCTCCACCATTATCATTCATCGAACATCATTCTTCGACACTGTCTTCAGAAATGATGTCTAATTGGAGAGCACACGATCGCGTGTCACCGGTGCGGCGTGCCCAACCATGGACTCGGCCTTGGCTTCATGTCCGAGCACGGCAAACCGGAATGGCAAGCAAGTGTGATTTGCTACGATCGCGGCTGCCGCAATGCTGCATTGCCGCTGGCATTGCGCGCCGTTGGTTTAGCCAACGGTTGCATTTAGCGTCCCGGGAGCGACCCTCACTCAGCCCTGTAGGTGCGCCCAGCCACCAATCGTAACCATTCCAGGCAACAGGATGCTGTCTCGAAGACGCCAAGCCTCCTCAGCCATCCTGCTGACACTCGAGGCCCGCATGTGAGCAGGGTCAACAGACTCGGTGTGGCTACCTACTAACTGGAAACCTGGAAACTCGAAACTTTAAATAACAGTTGCCCCAGCCGTTAATCGCCCGTTGCGGGCCGGGGCGAGGGAACATTAGGAAGCTCGAAAACTAGATCCCTTTTCGGGGGTCAACTTCATCGCCATGGCACAGGCTGCACAACCCCCACCACCGCCGACAAGGCCAGATACAACCAACCCAAACAACAACACCAACGGCGCAGACAACAACATCCGCTTCTTTGGGTCTCAGATAGGGGGCCGATCCGTCATCAACTATGGCTACACCGACATGCCGTGGAAGCTCATGGCCTGGGATATCTACAACTTCTTCAAGTTCTTCTGGGCCATCCCCTACATCCTGTGGCCTCTTTCGCCTGCCGACTCGGCCGAGTTGAGTGAGCTCTCGTGTACCTGGGGAAATGCTTGGGCTATTGTTGTCACGTTGTGCTGTGCGTGGTGCAGCTGGCTGGCCTCGTAGCACTCCCGGCCTTGGTTGTGCTTCCGGTCTGGACCGCCATTCTCTTCATCACCCTCTTCTTCCTGGTCAACAGAATTCTATACTCGCTGCTCAACGGCGAGGGGGTTGAGTACCACTCGGATCCCAAGTACGCGCCAGAACTACCTGAGCATGCCCATGAGCAGTGGATTTACATCAACGGAGTGGCCGCAGGGTATGTTGCTAGAATGCCGCAATGGAATTTCGACTGACCCGGCCTAGGTCACATTGGATGCAGAGCAACCTCGACCGTCTGGCTGTTACCTTCAAGCGGCCGATTCTTGGTATTCACAACAAGACGTAAGGCATCCACTTTGATCCAGCCATCCAATGCCCATACTTACTGCATCCAATCCAGCTCTGGCATTCTGTTCGACGTTGTCGAGTGTCTTATCCAGCGCAACTGGGGCTACGCTACCAAAGATGTGCGCGTCTGCTACCAGATTATCAAGCAGAAGCTCTACAGCTCGCAGTACTCCAAAGTCATATTTGTGCTTCATTCGCAGGCCGGGATTGAAGGGCAGCCTGATCCTGGACTGGCTGCTCCAGGAACTCCCACAGACCTTCTCTCCCAAACAGGAAGTCTACACCTTCGGCAACGACCGCCAACCACTTCAACAACCCGCACCGCCATATCCCGCATACAGAACCTCGCTAGGCGCAATCCCTCTCGCGGCGTGTATCGATTCTATCAGACTGGCGCACGACGACCGAAAAGGCTCCCAATCCCCCGCCCTCCGCCTGCCCCAACCCAAGAAACCAACTCAACTTCCGACTCCAGCTCACAGCTCCAGGTTCTTCCGACGCAAAGCCTTTCGAGTAACACCTAACCATCAGCTATCACAACATCCTGAATCCCAACACCACCCAACCAAAACAAATAGCATCCCCCCAAAAAACTTTCTTAACGGGTTCACAAACACCACCTACCCTCCCCCAACAGCCCTCACTCACCGGCTCCACCACCTCCCCACACCCATCGCACCTCTCGGACCGCGCGATCGGGCACATCGAGCACTACGCGCACACGACCGACTTCGTGGCGCTGTGGGGGTGCTGCACTTCGCGACGTCGGCGCCCCTCGTCGCAGTGATCCCGCGCTTCATCGGGCCGGCGT
>NT_165982.1:424853-427325 GCF_000143365.1 Chaetomium globosum CBS 148.51
CTATCAACTAGAGACGACTTGACAAATATTTAAGAGTCCTACACAAACACATCATTCACAGATCAAACCCCCTCATCATCCATTCCCCCAACCGATCCACCCACCCCCTTCCCGCCCCGATCCACCCACGCCGCCCGCAACCCAGCCGCCAGCGCCCCCGACCACATCAAAACGCGTTCGAGCTCACCAGCCACACCTCTCCCTCACCCTCACCCCCCTCCGGATGCCCCGCCCGCTCCAGCAGGTACGCGTACGCCCGCCCCGCAGGCTTGTACACGCGCACGTCCTCCACGCTGATCACGTCATGAAATGCTGTGGTGTAGCGGGCGAGGGAGGGGGAGGTGCGGAGGGTGGTGGTGAGGGTGTGGCGGCTGCTGTTGGTGAAGAGGTAGGTGGTGAGGGGGTGGGGATGGGGGGAATTGGTTTGGGTTGGGGTGGTGGTTGGGGTGGTGGTGGTGGTTTGGAAGGTGCGGATGGCTTCGAAGGCGGCGGGGACGTCGGGGTAGACGGGGAGCGCGTGGTAGGCTTCCAGGAGGTGGTCGGTTTCGGAGGGGGTTAGTGCGAGGGAGAGCTCGGCGGCGGCGTGTAAGAGGGAGGCGCGCGTGAGGGTTTCGAAAGGTTGGTAGTCGCCCGCTGGGTGGTGGTTGGTGGGTCGGGTTAGCGCAGGGGGGAGGCATTGGGTAAGTGATTTTGTTTGGGTGACGGGGTGACTGGGCGGCGGACGGGAGGGAATTTGATGGAATTTTGATGGTGATGCTGATGCTTGCTCAACTAGCACTCGGTCAGGTGCTTACTTACCCATGCTGTTACTGCGCCATGTGTATTCGAGTTGATAGCGCCGCCAGAGGGCAGCTAGGGTGGTGCTGTGCTCATCGCCGACGATCTTGGCAAGTTCTTCGGCGATGGATTCGGTCGAGAGCAGGGTGCCGTAGAGGTCAAAGGCGATGACCGTCATGATTGCTGATGCTGTTGGTCCGTTTCTGTTGGCCGAGACTACGATGCTGGCGCGGTGAGTGAGTCAGCTCCGGAACTGGACGCCGGAGCCAAACTGGCGGGGCCGAATGCGGGGAACGGCTGGCCGAGACAGGATCGCATTCGGGCTGGGTCGGGGTATTAGTCGGGATCAGGGTTTCAGGGGTAAGGTTGACTTACAAGTATATTAGAACGTCGTTCACCTCGCATCCTTAAATCTCAGTATTAATCTGATCCCATTCACACCTCATCTCATATCAAACTACCTCGCTTAACTGGACTTAACCACCATGTCGGAAGTAATTCCCGAAGAATACAACACCAACTATGAGCAATTCCGTGATATCCTCTCCTCTTTCCTGATCGAGCGAATCGCCACCCCCTTCACCAAACCCAAGCCCAAACCTAAACGACGCTCCAAAAAGAAGCCCACCAACTCCCCACCCCCAACCTCACCAGACATCACCGACACCGACCCCTCAGCAGACGACCTAGCCGACTTCACCTCCTACATCGCGACCGCCACCTTCCTCGCCCTCCCCCCCGACCTCCAATCCCTAACCTACCACACCTGGATCGACAACCCCCACTTCGAAAGCACCCTCTACCCGCTCCCCCTCACCGCCGAGCGCACCACCACGCTCCTCCACACGCTCGACCCGTCCATCCCCGACTCCCTCGCCACCTACGGCATCACCGCGCCGCCCAGCACGACGCCCTCCAACCTCCCCTCCCCGGCGGAATTCCTCGCCCCCGTGCTCGGCGCCTACATCAGCGCCACGACGGTGGCGCCCCCGCCGCCGGCCTCGACCAAGGCCGACGCGGCGGGCTGCGAGATCTGCGGGCGCGACTGGATCAACCTGAGCTACCACCACCTGATCCCGCGCATGGTGCACGACAAAGCGGTCAAGCGCGGGTGGCACCGCGCCGACCAGCTGCAGAACGTGGCGTGGCTGTGCGGGGCGTGCCATAGGTTTGTGCATCGTTTTGCGGGGCATGAGGTGTTGGCGAGGGAGTATTATACGGTGGAGAGGCTGTTGCAGGCGGAGGAGGTGAGAAGGTTTGGGGAGTGGGTTGGGCGGGTGAGGTGGAAGGCGAGGTGAGGTGGTTAAACTGTGGGGAAGGGGGGGGGGGGATATGAGAGTAAAGGGTATTTGGTTCGATAATATGACATTACCAATAATTTTTGAGATATACCCCCATCCCAAAGCCATACATAGCATCCAAATCCCAGCGCTAAATCCAACCCAAAAAAAAACCAAACTCCATCCCCAAAAAACATCCTTCATCCCACCCAAAAAAAGGCCCATCCCCCCCCCCGCTCACTTCCTCGGCAAAAGCGCATCCTCATCCTCCTCCCTCTCCCTCCCCCTCATAAAGCCTGGAGTGGGGGGGAGGCGAGTGGAGGGAAGGAATCGAAAGCAGTTATGGGGAGGCGGGAGTAGAAGTTTAGGGAAGGTCATAGGGGGGAGTGGGAATTTGTGAACGAAAAAAATAAAA
>NT_165982.1:427746-431398 GCF_000143365.1 Chaetomium globosum CBS 148.51
GGCCAGAGCTGGAGGCCTTGAGTGCCGGCAACGAAGCCTCGGCCTGCGCAGTTGGCGGTGAGGTAGTATTCGTCGTATTTGAGGAGGCGGCGGTAGGTGATGAGTGAGTAGGTGAATGTGATGAGCGTTGCGGCGCTGGAGGGGAGGGGGAGGGGTTAGTTAGGATGCGTGTAAGGTGGCGTGGTTGAGGGGGGAAGGGGTAAGTACAGTAGACCGCAGTCGAGCGAGAGGCCGATGGTCGAGTAGTGCCCGTCGATGCGTTGTAGGTAGGCGACGATGTCGAGGGCGAGCACGGCGAAAGCTAGGGTGAGCTTGATGACGTGGGTGCAGACCATGGTGAAAGGCGTCAGCCGCTCGGTGGCCTTGCGAGCGATTTCGAGGATGTTGAGGAGCAGTGCGATGAGGTTGAAACCGACGTTGGTGGCTTCCCAGCTGTATGCACAAAGTAGGTAGTTATGTTAGCAGAAGTTCGCCCGGGAATCGCGGACAGGCAAGACGGCTGGCAACGTACACAACCTCGACGATGGGCATCTCGCCCAACTTGTCGTGTTCCTCATAATGCTCAAATGTCTCGGCCAGACGGTACGCAAAGATGCCCATCAGGCCCAGTAACACTGTGACCTGGAAGATCCATAGCGGGATCAAGATGGCCTTGCGCCATCCTGCGCGTGCGTAGAGCACCTGGTCGAGGTCGAGCGACGAGGCCATATTGTGCTCGGGTTGAAGTGGGGTGAAGTCGCTGGGCACTATTCGTATTTCATCCAGAACTCCAACAGTCCAACTCAACAACAACAACCAACCGTCCAGTCAACGCGCTCGCGTGGCGCAGGTCTGAACTTATCGCTGCGGCAGGGTAGAAGGGACGGCCCGGATCATCAAAGTGAGGAATCCCCCAAAATACAAGAATCCGGGGACTCGTCCGATTTTAAGCCCCATCGTCAGACGAAAAGAAAAGTGGCGCCCACAACAGGGCCCCGAAGAGCTGGCATGCAGAAATCCTTCAGCTCTTCAGGCGCCAACACCCAAAGGGCAGAAGCTGGCTGTCAACCCCATGCATATTGGTCAATATGTGGGGTCGTCGTGAGCTGAGCCCCGGCCAACTGCAGCTATTTCTGTTTGTTGGTCTCCACTCCGAAAGCTCCGAGGTCTCACAGTGCGGTGGTGAAAGTGCGAGTTGAAGATTGAGGGTTAGGGTTATATATACACTTACAAACACAAATGTAAGCTTACACAGTGGTTTGTGCAAGGGATGGTGAGTAAGGACATGGGACGATGCCTTCTACCATCCAATGGTCAGGGACGGAGGGAGCACGAGCAGGGGGGATACCGAGCTTCCCCGGATCTGGTGGTGGCCAGAAAACAACACGACACATTGTCGTGGATAGAACATATATTGATAAACCAGCGCTCCCAACGCTCCCTGTATCCTATTCCCGAACACTATCCAACCAGAAATGACCGAGTCCGGCCTTCCAGCCAAGACTGGCCGCAGTCTAAACTCCTCCCAAATATTGCCATTGATTATCGCAGCCACAGACTGATGAATGTGGTCATCGTATGATTCCGAGCGCCGCGTCCATGAGCCGGCATTGCTGAGCAACGGCTGAAATCGGCGTGGGCTGTGCCTCATCTTGTAGGGTGGCGATGGCCGATCAGATACCCTTGGCGGCCGCGTCTTGGTAGACCTTCGTGGAATCAAATGCGATGACATTCCCAGTCTGGTCCGACATGGCCGGCTGCGAGACGTCGACCGTCACGGCGTTCTGGCGCTTGACGGGCGCTGAGGAAAAGGTTAGTCAGAGTTCACCTCAATTTCGTGCCGTCGGAAACAAACCATCACGGTCTACCGCCGGGTAGGCAAGGGCCATGGTGGCGAAAGCAAGAACGGTGGCGATGGTGAACTTCATGTTGACTAATTAATATGCGTACGGGGTAGCTTCGGAGTGATGAAGATGTGCGAGGAAAGAAACGAATGTGTCGGCCGGCGACGAGCAAAGACTGTGGGCTGAATGTGGAAAGAGAGGAGTTGGAAAGAAAGGCGTTGATGCATGGAAGAGTACGGGATGAGCCAAGTAAGAAGGCATTAAGTACTTGACTGCTCAAGCGCCACCTCGACGATCAGGATCCGCAATGCCTGATAGACAAGAGACGTTTCAGGAACGCATACCAAAAGAGATGATCACTTCCCAGCTTCGATAGCCCTGTCAAGGTTGGCCAGGAACGTCTTCCAAGATCCTGGGGTTTCAATCTACCCCGGTGTTTCGATGAGGCAAAGAAGCAGGAAGTGAACTTTCACTCAAACCGACGTCCATCTGAGACAGCAGGGCGCAGTATCTGGGCTTCCAGCATACGCAACGTCAGCCGCTTACCCACGATGTAGCGCTGAATGTTACGGGGCCGCCGTTAAGCTTGAATGCCCCTGGCAGGCAAAACGAGCTTAAATTTTTGGGACGAAAGGTCTAGAGAGGTCTATGGGCGGGACCAAGGCGAGCGAAGCTTTTGGGGCAGGGGGATGAAACCGGGAGAGTGGCTTGGTCGAGAGGTTGCATTGGAAAGAGCCGCGCTTCGGTGAGCAAGTGCATTCGGAAGGCGCAAACCCGTCCTTGGTGTTTGAGAAGTCGAGAGCGGATCTCCACTTCCGTGTCGCAGGATCCTTGAAGTCCAGAACGGCCTATCTCTTCCCGCGAAACATGACGCGCCAGTGGCAACCATTCGGTCCATGAGTGTTTGTAGTTGGGAGAGCGACGATATGGGAGGAGAAAAGGTGAAACAAATGGGCGGCGATGATGCTTGTGGCTTGACAGCTGGCAGCAGCTGGCAGAAGCCGGCAATACCACCGGACCAGACTCCGATCATCGAGTTCTGGAACTTTGGACGAGCTGAGCATCACATGCCATCATGATGGCCTGATTTCCCCAAGTAAACAAACTTTGCCTCAAAACAGCTCTCGCAAGTCTGGACATTTAGGGATATCGAAATGCCGTCTCGATGCTTGGTATTTTCGGCTGCTTTAAAGGGAAGTACTCTATAGCCGAACTGTAAAGAAAAGCGGGATATCTAAGGTAATCAAGCACTTAATATTCATTTGTAGCTGCTCCATCTATTCCCTTCAATGACGATTACAAGCGTAGGCGAAGAACTTTCATCAACCTGATCTTCTCTTCTCACAACTCGCCCAACTAACAAGAACAAGAATACCGTCGGGGTGCCGTCAGGTGGGGCGATTCCCAAGATCTTGACATCGCCTTGCCAGCAAAGCCCGCTCTGCCCCGCACCACCTTGATGGCTCTGCCAGCCCCACCCCCATATGCTTCTTTGGGGCTGCCCCTCCTGCCCCTCCTTCATCCCTTCCCTCTGAGCTACACATCCAGACTTCATCCCCCCGAGTCTCCCGGCATATACGGGGTTGGCTTGCGTCGTCGTCGCTTCAAAATTCACGATATTGGTCTTTTCGACCTTGCGAGATTCACTTTGATCCCCCCGCCGCAATAAGCGACACGACCAAGCCCACCCACGTCACCATGGCCTCCACCGTGCACTGCCTGTTCTGCTTCGAGGCTCTGGCTGCCAATCTCGAGAAACGCGAGCTCATGTCTCTAGTCGAGGTGCAAAAGTCGTGGACCGAGTACAACCGCTCCGTCGCAGCCGATGC
>NT_165982.1:431630-439760 GCF_000143365.1 Chaetomium globosum CBS 148.51
CACCACACTCGGGCGAGCACGCCCTGCGCGGGTGCATCTTGGACGTTCGAGGCGCAGCCGCTGGAGGAGGGCTTGTCGTCGTACGCGGTTATCTCGGCGACGCAGGACACGCGCTTCAACCCCGTGCGCGCCGCCGAGCTGCCCTCGCTGGCCGTCGCCGTCACCCTGCTGACCGACTTTGAGGACGCCGCCGACGCCGCCGACTGGGAGCTCGGCGTCCACGGCCTGCGCATCTCGTTTCGCTATAACGGGCGCCGGTATGGCGCGACCTACTTGCCGGATGTGGCGGTGGAGCAGGGGTGGACCAAGGAGGAGACGCTGGTTAGCCTGATGCGCAAGGCGGGTTGGATGGGCAGGAAGGATAGGTGGGAGGAGGTTGAGCTGAGTGTTGTGCGCTACCAGGGGAGGAAGGTGGGCTTGGAGTATGCCGAGTTTAAGCAGTGGCGGGATTGGGTGGATGGGACTGAGGCGTGATTGTGAGGCGGAGTTCTCATATCGGGGTGGGGAGTTTACAGGCCTAGAAGGTTTAGAGGCATTCGGGGGGTAAGGTAGGGGTGGTGTGGTAGTTTATGGTAATACGGTTCTGGCTTGAGGAGTACGGTTTGGGTAAAGGTTAAACGGTAGGTTTGGGTTGGACTCGGGGTAAACGGCTGCTCGAGTCCAGGATGGCCGGGACTGGGCAACGGGGGTCGTGGCGCATATTTCGTTTTCAGACGCCAACGCCCATTGCTACATGCTGGCCAACGAGTTTCCACATGGAGGATCTCATGTTCCATCGTATCCCGTGATTTAGAACTGGTATATATAATACAAGGCGATAGAGCCAGACTTTCAATTACAGCTGTCCCTAGGAGAGAGCAGCACCACGGACAATTTAACATCGTAAATACAGGCCACATATCAAAACATCCCACCGACGTACCACGCCCACCCAAAGCAAGGCGGCTCCCTTGTCAATAATCCCAGCAACGTCAACAATTATCGGAACACTAACTGACCCGACAGCAACTCCAGCCAAGGGAAGAAACAGATAGATCATGGTACCCCCCGCAACCAGAACAGAGCCAACCGTGGTATCTCTCGCGCGCTCCCCAACCCCGACCGAAAAGCATTGTTCCCAACTCCCTGCTACAATAAACCATCAAGATTCCCTCCCATCCCGGACCCGGAATACCGAAACCCTCTTCGCGACCCTAATACCATCAGCCTTCATTATCTTGGCACGCCCCCCACGCTTCACAAGCTTCCTCCCCCCTCCGGCCCCAGAAATCCCGTGGCACAGCCGGCCCTACCAGCAGCGCAACTTCTTCCAGAACCGCCCGCCACCATCCCCCACCCGATCCCCCTGCATCTTCGGCCCCCTGACCCCCAACCTCCTCCTCCCATCCTTCTCCCCACCACCACCACCACCCTCATCATCCTCCCCTGCCGGCGGCAACGGCGTCAACGGCTTCGTCATGCCGCGACTATTCGCCGCCAACTCACCATCCCCACCACCCCCACCACCACCACCACCCCTCTCCGCCCTCCGCCTCGCCTCCTCCACGCGCCGCACAATCAGCGCAAACGTCTCCTCCACGTTCACCTCGAGCCGCGCGCTGGTCTCCATGAACCCGCACCCGCGCGCGCGCGCCCACTCCAGCCCCGCCGCGGCCGGCACGCGCCGGGCCTCGGCCAGGTCGCACTTGTTGCCGGCGACCATCTTGACCGGCGGGACGGTCTTGCCGCCGGAGCCGGCGCCGGGGTTGTGGTTGTGGTTGTGGTGAGGGGGGAGGTTGGTGCTGGTGGGGGAGAGGCCCGCGCGGCGGGCGCGCTCGGCGTTGTCGAGGCGCGTCTCTGCTTCCATGTCGATCAGCTCGTTGAAGTAGTCGAGGGCGTCGAGGGAGGGCGGGGACGTGATGTCGTAGACGAGGAGGAAGGCGTCGGCGCCGAGGTTGGACGACGCCCACATGCCGCGGTATTCTTCCTGCCCGGCCGTGTCGGTCAGCGAGAGGTGGTATACCGCGCCGTCTAGCCGCCGCGTCACGCTGTAGCTGTCCTCGATGGTCGGGTCGTACTCGCTGGTCCATTGGCTGCGCACGAGGCGGAGCGTGATGGAGGACTTGCCGCAGCCGCCGTCGCCGCAGATGGTGATGGAGATGGGGACGGGCGGTTGGGAGGCGTCGGACGCTGAGGGGGTGTGTGATGGTTTCATTGTGTTTTTTTTTCCTTCTTTTTTTAGGGGCGCGGTTCTCTTTCTGTTTGGTGTGTAAGGGGGCGATCGGCTTCGTGACGATCGATTGTGGCGCGCGCGCCGGACCGCAAGGGCGGTTGCCGCGGGTGGATGCGTGTAGATCTTTTCGGTGGGAGGTTGCGCGGGGGATTGTGCGACGCGTGGGTTGAAGGTTTCTGCGCAACGGGTAAGAGAAGTGAATGTCTGACCGCGCGTGCGAGACGGCGATCGAGTGCCGAAGCTTTGCGACAGGGGTTGACTGGTTGGCGATTTGTCGTCAAATGGCGTGCCGCACGCGTCGTGTGTGTTTGGCCAAGTGCCGCAACTTGTGGTAACTCACTATTTTGGCGGCGTGCGGAGGATGAACTAGGCCGGATTAGGTA
This sequence comes from Chaetomium globosum CBS 148.51, assembly GCF_000143365.1. Lineage (NCBI taxonomy): Eukaryota > Fungi > Ascomycota > Sordariomycetes > Sordariales > Chaetomiaceae > Chaetomium > Chaetomium globosum. The sequence goes on from NT_165982.1 coordinate 434,226, forward strand.
TGGAGGCAAAGCAGAACAACCGAATGTCACCGATTCAATGATTCAATGGAGTAGTTAGTTATTAATTAATTCAACTTTTCAAGTTCCCACTAGTCAGCTACACAGTACTTCACGCACATCGCCGACGGCCTCACTTGAAGAACCTACTCATGTTGCCGACGTGGACCTCGAATATTCCAGATTTCTCAGGATTCTTTTTATTTCTTCTCTTGTAGGACGAAATCGTAGACAATAAAACTTCTCATTAACAATTCACCATTAGTTATCTCTTTCCATCCGAATAGAGCTGACCAAGGTTTTGAAGGCGGCCTCCAGAACAGCAATCCATTAGTTCAGATTCTTTAACGAAAAACTCTTCACAATTGTATCATTATCATTTTCCACCAGCGTCCCATCAGGCAGCTCATAATAGCAGTGTGGCAAAACCCATCCGCTCCTCAGCTCCCCCCCAAACACGCCCAGCCCCTTCAACGCCTCAACCCGTTCCCGGTCCCACAGACAAAACCCAGCATACCTCCAGCGGTCCAACAGCCCGGCCCGGCCCTGCGGCGGCATTTCATCGAGATGTCTCCACATCCGCTGGCGAAGCTGGCACAGCCCCTCCCCGAACCTGTTGATGTCCCACCCGCGCAGCGCCTCCAGCCAGGCGCACGGCGCCACGTCGAGCCCTTCCCCAGCATAGAGCACCGCGGCCGCCTCGTCCAAGTCCCAGTCCCATGTATCTCTGCCCGGCGCCGGGAACTTGCCCTGGCACCAACCCTGCAGCGCGGGCACCTGATGGTCGTTCACTTCCTCGCCGTAGATGCCGGCGAAAGCGGGCGTGAGCTGGTTGCGGGCCGCGCGCTCGACCACGCCGCGGCGGGCCTGGGCGAGCGGGACGAGCCGGTCTAGATCGGTGAGCAGGTCGGTGAGCTGGCGGCACAACAGGCGCTCGGGGCGTTTGCCGGCCCGCTGCTGCTGCTGCAGGTCCTGCCCGTGCACGAGCACGAGGCACAGGTGGGTGAGGAAGACGTCGACGTGGTCGATCTGCTGCATCTCCCAGGACTCGAGCGTGCCGAAGAGGCCCAGTGCCGCGCCTTCGTGCGTGCTCTGGTTGCTGATGGCTGCGACTTCCTCCAGCCACAGCACCCGCGAGTGGCCGCCCGAAGCCCAGACGTTGCACAGCATCTGGCGGCGGTAGAGGCTGCGTAGGAGCCGCCGCCGCTCTAAGAGAGAGAGCGGTGCCGTGGCGGGCGTTTTGGCCCCGTCGCCGTGGTCGAATGACGCGAGCCGCGCCGTGACGTAGATGTCGGCGAGGAGGTTGATCTGGCGAAGGGTGCGGCAGATCCCGTTTAGCTCCTCGAGCGGAGGGGTGGCAGCGGGGTGCAGTGATATACCAGTTTGGAGGATCTTGTGGTATATCTCGGACTTGGTGTGCACCCATTCGAGATGTTGGGCGGCGTCTCTGGGGCCCGAGCAAGGGAGTGAAAAGAGAAACCTGGCATCAGCCAGCACCGGGCCCAGCTCGTTATGCAGGACGCGGAAAAGGACGGCCCGCCGTTGAACCCTGAAGCGGTGGTACACGAAGCGAGCCGTGGCGATGAAGTGGGCGAGGTCGCTCACGGTGTCAATCTCGAACATGATCTTGTCGAACAACTCGGGTGGTAGATGGCCAAGATGATTGCGGGAGACGACATGGGAGCGCGTGTTGTTCTCCGTCCGCGCTTTGGAAGCCATTTTGCGAACAATGTGTGGGGTTGATGAGGTGAAGTGAGTGGGTGGCTTTTATGAGTGTGTGATTAATGAAGGAGAGATGGGTGGCTTTTTTTTAGGGAGCGACGGATGACTTTATATGACCAGTCGTTGTTGGGTGAACGGCTGAAGATGAGACGGATGGCGTTATATTATGACCACCCGATGTTGGATGAAGTCATAGAAGCGACGAGACCCTAAGCGTCTGGTCAGGGCCACGATGCTCACCATCACTGAGTTCAGTCCGGTCACGGTCTAGTCCGTTCCAGATGCAGCTCGCCAGCGGAAATCTCGCCGGCGGCGCGGACAGGTTCAATAAATACGTAATTGACTTCGTACAATGACGGATACGACTCAATGCTAGTTACCCTGCCGACTCCTCATGCTTCTTGCTCTCACCCTTGGCCACGGGCGCACCCGTCTGCGGCTCGTTCTTGGATCCAGGCTCGTTCTCGTAGCTGCCGCCATGCGCCTCATACTCCCTCGCCAGCTTCATCCCCTTCCAAGCTGCCCACTGCCCCTTGCCATCTCCAGATTTGTTGGGCTCTTGCTGGATCTCTGTCGATGAAACCAAAATTCAATGACGATACGACCTGTTGCCTACGGGATAGTCGCCTTACCTTCTTTGAGGTGCTCGCGGAGTTCCGGATCGGTGGGGATGCCTTTGCTGCTTGGCATTTTCCGTCTTCAATTGAATGTAATCAGGAGATGTTTGATTGGGGTTGGTATGTAAATGGGGAGACTGGAGGGTGTCTGTATATGGGCTGAGGTGGCTCATGATCATATGGTGGCATCCACAACCCTTGCCACTTAGAAGCTAGCTAGGCACCAATGATATCATTGGCAACGTCATGTTGAGGCAGGCAGTGTTTACTGTGGGCACCAGTTGAATTCATCAGTTGAGAGGTTTGGATACCGGCCCTTTAAGCTGAACCCTCTTCCTCATGGTCATCTTTTCTCTTCCTGCCTTAACGTATAATGTCCAGAGGACACAGAGGCCTAACCCGCTTTACGTGTGGTAGGCAGTTGCCACCACGGCCGACTACCTATTCCAACACCGTTTACTCATTCACTGTGTTAAACTCGTTACTCGTCAAGCAACCCGAAGGCCAATTTGGCCCCTAGGTCTGAATTTTCCGGTCCCGCTGGTCTGCCCACGGCTTTCTGTCGCCCTTCTACTGCCGAGTTTGTGGCAGAATCTTATGGCTTGTTAGTCACAGTTTAACAGGGGCCCACATGAATAACTGTTCCCACTGCCCTGCCACCGAGTTCAAGAATTTGGATACATTTTCCGCACCGCTTTTGATCCGCGCCAGGGAACCTAAGTTAAGTGGACTTTGCATCACCAGCTGATTTATCAAAATATTCCATTTTAATACATGTGCCACTGGATCCAACTTTCTTCAAGTCTTTGCTTAGGATGTTTCGAGCGGGCCTGCGGTTGGTTACCTTACCTACCTACCTAGGTACTTACATGTAAGCGACTGGACTGGATTGAGTGGAACAACCAACCAACCAAACAAACCCTGAGCCAACAAACCTGAACCAGCAAAACTGAATCTCGAAAACAAAAACAACCTCGAACCTAAACTGCAAACCGAAGCCTCGCGGCACACCCACGCGTTGGGGATAATCATTTTCGCTCTATCCCCTTCCCCTTTCCATTCTCTATCACTCTCTTTTTGTCGTCCGGTTCAAACCCAACTTGGGATTGCGGCGCGGGGGAATACTGCTGTTTTTGTATACCGACGTGTCGGCAGGACTCTGCTACAATCTGTGATACACATGCATCATGTCCTAGCTAGACGCATGAAGCTTGCTGGATCGGGATCAAGGTGCATGTGTGGCTTGTTAGGTCAAAGATGAACAGAGTCTGAGGAAGTGACCATGTCCGGCTTATCAGGGGCAGTTATTAGGGGCCGCCCCAGGAAAATTCTGAAACGTTGGATTGGACAGGATATCCGGGTTGAGGACTATGGGGAGCCGTGGGAGTTGAGGTGGTTGAGGAAACCGCAACACCATGGTAACACCCACGCTTGGCTACAGCCTACATGTACCTAGCCGGGGGTTACGTACGAGACAGTGAGCGGTTAAAAACCCGCTAATATACTCGAATGCCAAGAACTCCGGTTTCCGGCTATCCTCCTTTTTCGGCTTGTCATGACTGTGGGGTCTGGTCCCGGCCGGCCGCGGCGACACGTGGGGCGTGGGGAGCAAGATCCCGACCATCCGGCCCCTAGACCCTTCTAGTAACTAAGCAAAATTCGAGATCTTACTTAAGTATGACTCCCTGACATTGGCCCCGTTTCCTCCCTGCACCCCTCCACCCTTCCACCCCAACCCCGTTGTTGGTACCATCCCTAGATTTGTATCAGGAACTAAAAATGGATACAACACATGGGGACAAGTCCCTGAACAGGGCCGACGAGGTCGAACATGTAAGTGGTGGGTCCTGGTACCCCCCACGCGAGCACACCATTGACACCTTGGTAGCTCATTGATGCCGTAAAAGCACTGATAGTCCCCTTCGTTCGGGAGGCGGATGAAGCAATCCCGTCCAGGGCGGCCGGGGAGCTTCTCCCGAACGCGCAGGGGGTTGTCAAGAATACCCTTGTCTACGCCCAGAGACCCGAGGACTTGGTCCGGGAACTAGCCTTTAACCTCCCCGAAGGGAAAGGCCGGGGTGAAGAGGGCTTGCTTGAGACTATCAAGGATGTCCTCAAGTATAGCGTCAATACGTGGGACCAGGGGTTCCTGGACAAGCTGTATGCCAGCACCAATCCAGTTCAGTCTTCCAGCCCGTTACCACCGCTCAGATTCTTGTTCTAACTATAGCGTACCAGGGTTGGCGTAGCTTCTGAGCTCCTTCTGGCCGCTCTGAACACAAATGTAAGCGGGTTGTCGGGGACATTACCCCTGAGCCCCGAGCCCCCGAGTCTGAGGAGATGCCCATGACTAACACGACGAAGGTACACGTCTACCAAGTCTCGCCGGCCCTGACCGTCATCGAAAAGCACACAGCCAAGTCTCTCGCCAACCTCTTTGGCTTCACCGGCCCCCGCGCAGGAGGCGTGACTTGCCAAGGCGGAAGCTCCTCCAACCTGACCTCCATCGTCATCGCCCGCAACACGCTCTACCCAGAGTGCAAATCCCCAAAGCAACAACGGTGCCCCCGGCCCCCTCATCCTTTACACCAGCGTCCACGGTCACTACTCAGTTGAAAAAGCCGCCGTGACCTGCGGCCTGGGCTCCGCCTCGGTCTGGACCGTCCCCGTCGACGCCACAGGCCGGATGGACCCCTCGGCCCTGCGCGCCCTCATCCAACGCGCCCAATCCGAGGGCAAGACACCGCTCTACGTCAACGCCACGGCCGGCTCGACCGTGTTGGGCTCCTACGACCCCTTCGAGGCCATCGCCGACATCTGCGCCGAGTTCAACCTCTGGATGCACATCGACGCGAGCTGGGGCGGGCCGGCCATCTTCTCGCCCACGCACCGCCGCAAGCTCGCCGGCTCCCACCGCGCCCACTCCCTCACCTCCAACCCGCACAAGATGCTCAACGTCCCCGTCACCTGCTCCTTCCTCCTCGGCCCGGACACCGCCGTCTTCCACCGCGCCAACACCCTCCCCGCCGGCTACCTCTTCCATACCACCACCACCACCACCACCACCACCACCACCACAACCTCCGAACCCACGCCATGCATTCCGAGGTTAAAATGAGGGGGCATAAATGAACTGTGGCGAGACTAGCCGCGTTTGATTGAGTTCTCCTTACGTGACGGCCCGCTCCTGGGCCAAGCC
>NT_165982.1:440154-448761 GCF_000143365.1 Chaetomium globosum CBS 148.51
GAAGAAATCGTAGGTTAAGGGGGGGGGGGGGGGGGAGAGGGTTTAGAGATGGGGTGAGGAGGAAGTTGGGAGTTGAGAGAAAGGGGAAGGGGGGGGGAGTGAGTGTACCATGCATGGCCGTGGATGCGAAACAGACGGAGTGGTTTGGGTGCGGCTTTTTTGTTTGCGGTGGAGTAAAGACGATAGAATAGTAGTCACATCACTGTGTTCCTCTTGTATGATGGCTCAAAGCAGATTTCATTTCCGATGTACGATGTAGGGAGTGTCCTAAAGTATCCCTTGACCAGTTCATAATGACCGATTGACCAAAACAGAACCTAATGTGCAACCAATAATACCACCACACACACCCCAACCCCACTCACAGATCGTTCTGCTTCTTGCGCAGGTCAAACACGCGGATGGCCTCCTCGGCCGCCTTGACGCCGCTGAGGGCCATGGCGCCAAAGGTCGGGCCCATGCGGTTGGCGCCGTCGATCTCGGACAGCTCCATGCCGCCGACGATCAGGCCCGGCACAATCTCGCGCGTGTTCTTGACGATGGCGTCCTCGGCCCGCTGCATGTCCAGCCCGCGCATGCCCTCGAGCTGCTCCAGCTGCTTCATGCTGACCAGGCGCTTGACCGAGAAGGCGCCGAAGGGGCCTGTGGTGTTCATAGTGTTAGCTTCCAATTCCTTTTTCAGGGTTGCAGCAGAAGATGGTTTACCATCGTGGCCGGTGGTGGAGATGATGACGGGGGCGTTGATGGTGTTGGGGTCCATGCAGCTCTGGTCGTCGTGGTGCATCGACACCAGGGTCCAGTTGGTAACGACGCCGGCAATACGGACGCCCGCACCGCCCTCGTCGGGACGCGTGATCAGGTCCTCCACAGTCGTGGCGTTGAACATCTTGACGTTGTCCATGGCCAGCACCTTGGACATGACGGTGCTGGTGAAGAGCGCGGCGTGCTTGACGACCACGTAGTCGCCCTCGTCGTCGAAGGGCACGCCGATCTCGCGCAGGAACACGTCGGCCGGCTTGCGCATCACCATGGCGCTGAACAGCTGGCCGCCCAGCCATGCACCGCCACCGGGGGCGACGCCCGCCTCGATGATGGTGATGCGCAGGTCCGGGCGGAGCGTGCCCAGCGTGTAGGCTGCCGACAGGCCGCAGGAGCCGGCGCCGACGATGACGATGTCAGACTCGGCGTGCGTGTCGAGGTCGGCAAAGTCTGGGTTTTGTTAGCCAGGGTTTAGGGTACTTTGTATGGCTTGGCTAAATAGGGGATGGCTTACAGCGACGGGTCATGGCGCGGGAGACGGTGCTCTCGCGGATGGGGGCGAAGGTGAAGTTGTCCCAACTGCCCATCATCTCGTTCAGAGACTTGGTCAAGCCATCGTCGGTGCGGTCCTCAACGAGGGCAGCGGCATCCTTCACCTTCTTGGAGGCGAAGGCGAGCTGCGCGTGCTGCTGAGCGGGAGAGATTGCTGAGGGAGCCATTGCTGTTGGTGGTGAGGGTTATCTGCGAGAGTTAGGATTCTGCCACTGCAGAGGAAGGAGAGACAAGAAGCATGATCCTTTCGCTGGTATTATCCAGATCAAGTTACTGCCGTATAATCTCAGCCGCTCCGGCGCTGTCGAGACACCTGTGTCCGGGGACTGGCAGGTGCTTGACAGCAACCGGATTGGCACCGGCTCATGCATTCAGATAGTTACCTGAAGATGATACGATTGATCATTGTGGGATAGGACACCATCGAAAGACCACCATGGCTTCTTCGTCTCCGGAGTGGGACGGCATCATGTACCGGACGGATATGTCAGTCTGGCCTGTGGTTAGAAGAGTCCATCATGAGCGGAGAGAGTCCGATGCGCACGACACTTATAATCTGTTTGATGAGTTGCTGGGTAGACTAGCTGTCGAGACAGTTATCGCTTCGGGGAGAGAAAAGGAGAAGGAACAGGGACAATGGGAAACAGCAGGACTCCCTCTTTATCATGTCCTCCGGCGGCGGCTCTGCACGGCTCAAAGCAATATGGAGACCCCCACGGGCCCCCTCTCTTGCGCATACATAGTACTACTTTCTCCGGAAGCGAACCCCTCACGGCGTTGGCGATCGGGACCCGCGCTGAGTTGGATGGGTGAGTAAGGCACTGGGACAATCCAATGACGATATCGATGAACTCGAGCCGCCTCCTCGTGGCACCCCAACTTTCGCCCCCCCAATGGCAGCAGGGAATGAGCCTGCACGTCCATACACCAAGGTGCAGCCTGTCTATCGCGGCTAATCACGGGTTTATTAGAGATGTAGAATTGGCCAATGCAAAGACCGGCGTTGGGTGGGAGAAACCGCTCAGTCCACTCCGACATCCATCGCCCGCATCCGGGATCCGACCTCACCCGCGCGGGCCCGAGATCGGAGCGCGATTATTAGGTAAAGTGAACTTGGCACACATATGGTCGCTTACACAGAGACCGAGACATTTCTGTCTGATGTGACATTAAGAATAAGATAGGAATAACGCGGGTAGCCCCGATAAGAGATTCTCGGGAGCCGAGAACGAGAAGCCAGAAAAGGGGCTCTGCATGAGCAAGAAATGAATGGGGACCAAACCCAAAAATTATATCCCCAAGAAAGCACACACCATCGCGCAACTCACTACCTGAACCGCAAAGCCAACAGCCCCGATCCGAACACCGCCTGCCGTGACAGCCGGAGGTGCTCCCGTAGTAGTAGGCTGGTAGGGGGTGTTCGTCGTGGACGTCGTCGAAGAGGTAAACGGGTTATCAGGAGGCGTGGTAGTGGCAGTGGAGCTCACGCCAGACTCGTCACAGCCCGACGCGCTGACGGTGCTGGTAGAGGTTGACGTTGTCGTCGTCGTGACCTCCGGCGTTGTTGAGCCGCTTTCTTCTGAACACGACGACGACGCGCCGCTACTGTATGGGGAGCACCCGTGGCAGGGCGCGCCGGGGGTGTAGCCCGGGATGGTGCCGACGTAGGTGGTGGTTGAGCAGGTGCCGCAGAGCTGGACCGTCACTGTCATTGTCTCGTCGGTTGCGGTTGCGCAGGAGGTCTGGGAGGAGTTGGTTAGTTGCGGTGTGTGGCAGATGGAGACGTTGGGTGGCTTACGACTGTGACTGTAGCCGTGTCGGACGGCGGTGGCGTGCCCATAATGCAGGGATAGCAAGGACGGTTTGTCGTTTCCGTTGCGCAGATGGAACGAGTGAGCGTTTCCACGCATTGGGTGAGAGTTTCGGTCACTGCGGAGAGTTTCAGTAAGGCCGCTCGTGGCAGGGCTTCCGTCTCAGGAGGTCCTACCTGTTGACCCCTCCGGGCAGACCTCGGTGACTTCAACCATGAAGATTACCTCGATGCCCACCCAGCTGCCGCATTGTGGTCCGGGAAGAGGGTATCGTTCTGGGGCTACGTTAGCATGTGCTTCTCGTCTTGTTGTGGGACTACCTGTTCACATACCAGTCAAGTCTAAGTTTCCCGGATATTCGTTTCCTACAGGTCCTGATAGATGGCCGCGGATGAAGGACGTATCCTCAGCCAGAACGGCGGCCGAGAATCTGGCCAGTGCCAGTAGAAAAAGTCGAGGGGTGCGCATTTGGAGTCGGGTATGAAGGAGCTGGCTACTGACGAAATGGTTCCGTGAAAATAACAACTCCTAAGTCAGTTGAGGAGCAGGACGAGACGAGCTGAAAGGGGGAGATGCTTCCATCGGCAGACGAGAACCTATGTGTTATTTCACCTATACCAACGCCCGCATCGTGGAGATTAAGGGTACTCAAGGTGACAGCCATGATATTATGGCCCAACTCTGTGTTCGCAAATGGGGTGTTGTGATTTTCCGATGGGCTTTGCTCCCAAGAGTATCGCTTCGATCCATAATCTGTAGGACATCGCGGAGTACAATGTACGTCACTGTACAGCGTAGTACGGACTGTGGGTGAAACCTTGGGTTCACTCGCAAACGAATAGCCTTTCCTGCACCTCCCAATCGCCTCGTTTCCTCCTTCTCCCCGCGTCTCGACTGGGTTCCCGGAATCCCACCCGAGCTGAACGGCGATCCGCCAGGTGAAGCTGAGCGCGGAGGGGATATCTGAATTGGGATTTGGGTTATGGTAAATTGGTGAGGGTTGGGATCCCGAGTTGGTGACCCGAAGAGTAACGTTAACTCTGTAACAGCAAGTCAATTGTGTCTCATTGGAATGTCCTACCAAGCCACAAATGGCGGACAGGCAGCCACCGGACCACAGAAGAAAAGGGAAAGCTAGGCTGCGTCCTCGGACGGTGCTGGGAGCCCTTAAAATATATGACTACCACAGCTGAAACCAAAGACATTGAGACATTTCGACTGGGGCCGTGAACACGCCCAGCTTCCCCTGCCAGCCTCAGCATTCGACGCTGTTAGGAGCCAACATCGTCAAGCTACTGCTGTTATCCGTGTGCGGCGTCGGCGGTGTCACCCGAGGAACAGCTACCGCATCGGATAGCCACCCACGGCCATAGGTAGGCACTACACAGAGCTTGGGACTGTGCGATCTCGAGCAAGGGTCCGGCTGAAATACCCAGTGGCAAAATATTCAGGGTCATTGAGACAAAACATGGCGGCTCTGCCAGAGGGCATCTGTGGATGGCATTCCCAAATTCCAAATAACTACCTATTAATAGTTTAGTCGTGTTTTCGGTCTCCGAATAGGGGGAACGTCGGGTCCAGACATACCGAGATACAGGCAAGGTACGTACTGTACATACAATCTAGATGTCAATGGTAAAAGTTCGCATTCCTACCAGATTGATGCCTCAAAAAAATAGGCTTTGGCGTTGCTTAGAAATCATTTTAGAAAAACACCAACTAAACGATCGCCATCGGGATCGTAGTGTATCAATGATAAGGCACGCGCGCTAATAATGCACATTCGCGACTTGTTTGATGCTTTGATGATTCCTAAGCGATGACCACGCGCGACCTAATAATCATCAAAGGGTGGGGGGTTTCCTCGAGCGGTACCTAGGCAGCGGGAATCCCGAGTTTTTAGGGCAGGTTTCAGGGGTGCTTCGATGTGGGTCCGCATCTTGCATGCGCTGGGCTGCCCGTTTTGACGTGAATGCTCGCATGCTGCATGCGGGATGGGCTAGGCAGGGCAGGCATGCAACGCTGACTACGCGTTTTGTGAGTTGCATCCATGGCTCTTTTTCGAAAAGTTGAGCATGTCAATGCGAAACTCAACTTTCGAACTTGAACCTTCTCCGGCAAGTCTTGTGGATGACGCTGCTTAGCCGATCGGGGTACACCATGACCAGCCGTCAACGAGCAAAAAGTCATCTCATCCACGAATACTCCCTGTTTCCTTCTCCTGTTTCCATCCCCTCTCTTGTTGTCGTGAATACTTTGCTTCCAGCCATGGCGTTTCCCAAAACACCTAGATCTGACTCTTTCTCGTAGACTTCCCGAGAAACCAGAATGCACCGTGCAAGTGGCTGTCGGGTCCCTATCTAGCCACGGCGTGTGACAAAAACACCTGCTGCTCAGAGGTGACGATGGCAGACGACCAGACCCCCCTTGCAGATGTCTCCGGGCCTGCCCCCTACCATGGAGTTGGGTTCCCGGCCGACCGTCTTCCCACCCGTCCGGCCCACTCAGCTTTCCCGGCTTACGCTGTTGTCGTCTCTTCCCCGAGTCCTGCCTTACCGGCGCACGCCATCCCTCAGCTGCCGACTGGACTCTCTGATCTGACTTGCTCAACCCGTCTAGCGGCGTTTCCCAATGGCAGTATTTGTACCGACCTCTATCTACATCATGGTCATCTACCTATGGATACCGAGGACTCCACAAGTCCTCCGGATCGCCACTAGGTCGAACCCTCTCGCGTTAACTGGGCATGTCCATCCCCCTTTCAGCCCCCCAGATCGCAAGATCGAGAAAGCGATGGACGCCAAGGGGAGAGGCGGAGGGGCTTGGCCATATGCCACGCACCTAGGCCGGGAGAGAGTTGGACCGTTTGGCGTCATATAAGGATGCCCAACAGGGCCGAGCCCAGAACAGCATTCTTTCCCATCTTGGGCGTGCCAGGCCGATGTGAGTCTAGAAAGAAACGATCGATCATGATGGTCAACCAGGAGTCAAGAGCTGTGTTGGATAGCCTCTTGACTAAGACACATGTTCAGCATGCCTTGGTCCAGTCAGACGGCCGGCACAACGAGCTTCCTTCTGTAAGTGTTTATCACTACAGAGTTATGCGACCCAGCTAACACGCCCAGGCTCTCACTACTTTGTTTCTGCTCGGCGGGACACCGGATGGCCTCCAGCGAACATATGACTCGTTGAAAGGTGACCTCATCTCGTGGGAGCCGTCACCAAGGGGAATTTCTGACGCAGAGGCCAAGTCACAGTTCTTAGGTGATCCTAGGTACGAGAACCGTATAACATCAACGAAGCAAGTGTACTTAAGGTTCGCAGGTTTCAGCGCGCGTTTATGACGTACTTCAGCATGGAAAACGGCAGGTTCGCAGGCAACACCAAGTCACTCGCCATCTCTCATTTCTTTACGGGCACCAGCCCCTTAATCTACGGCCTATTCTCAGGGATTGGTCGACCGCTGACTTTGTTGGCTGACGGTATCGAGCTGCGGGCAGCCATACTCGTCATGCAATCTCTCACCCTTTCTGCCGTCGACTGGATGGAGCCCCTGGGCGAGTTGCTGACACATCCCCAGCTGGCTGCGCCATCCGGCGAGTATCTGTCACCCGAGGATATCATTGGCCGGGTGGCGTATGACGGACGCTTCAGCGGAGTTATGAAAGCTGGCTCCGGTTTCCACGGGGTTTCGCATGTCTTTTCGAGTCCAACCGCCAGAACGGGTATTGTCGAGTACCTGCGGTATCTCGATACCCGTGACCTGTCTTCGCTCTTACAACAAATCTCTGCCCTGTCAGTGCTCCTCCTCACGGCCACACACAAGGCCAACCAGCCAGCTTTCGACCTGTATCTCGGCCGCTTACCCACCTGCGTCAACAGCGTGCGGGTGATCGTCGAGAACTGGGTCGAAGATGAGGGCCACAAGCTTCTTCTCGTCAGAGGTCTCTGGCTGCTCGTGATCCTCACGTACGTCACCCAGCTGAGGCCCGTCATTGACGGGAAGCTCCTGGTCTCGAGGGAGCTGGCCGAGGAAACTAGAGGCTGGGAGGCTATAATGGACCGGATCCACAGTCAGTGCATTATGGAAGGCAGAGATGGTGGCCACGACCTCTTGAGGGCGGTTAGGAGCCTGCGGGAGCTGTCGGGAGAGTATGGCGCGGCGCATGGGCGGCTCTACATCCATGCCGCGTGGAAACTGCTGAGGAATTGGCAGGGGTGGGCTGGGCTGGGGAATGATCGTGAGGCGACGCTGAATATCAGACTGTGATGTCATGAATCTGTAATATGACCTGTACCGTAAGTTAGGCTGGAATAGATTGGAAATGTGTGCTCTCTCACCAATGAAGGTTCCTTGGCCGCGTGTACTGTACCCAGTTGACTGACATAATGAAGCAGAAGAGATGGAGTTTATACGTTTGTACAGGACTGGTCTTGATTTAGAAGTTAATCCGGCTCTGCAGGTTGCAAGAAATAAGTGCACTGGCGATGCATGCATACACTCTTAGAACACCTTGAAATAAGATAACTGGTTTACTTGGAAAAATAAAATTCGGGATAATGGTGCTGAAATAAATATAAAAAGCTCACCACCAAGCCCCATTCGCCGGTCGAATGGAGGTTGGTGGTTACGAAAACTCTTTTTTTTTTAGAGTTTCGCGCCGCGAGGGGGAGTCGAACCGGTCCTCTTTCGATTGGTGTCCAACCGGTCCTCCTCACAATGCCGCTGAGCTAAACCGTTGTTTAACTTCAATTGTGAGGAGGCGGTGATAGTGTGCGTGCGGGAACTTGTATATGTAGCACTGGCAGAGGCAGGAAGGTGGGGGGCCTTGGGCAACAGATTGTAGGTATGCAAAGGTTGGGATGGAAATGGGAGCTGGAAGGCACACAGGCCATGCCAGGCGAATATTATCCCCGTATGTACACCAGGCACCCCAAAGCCCAACAACGACCATCACCAGTACCCAGCCCCCTGACTCCAGCTTCCATTCGCGAACCACGTTCCAGCTTCGGTGTAATCCAACGCCCTCCCGCCCTCAGTAACGAACCCAAACCCAAAATACTCATCCACCACCCTCCCAGCCTCCCTCGTCCACTTGAAAACCTGCTCCTCCAACGGCTGTTCCGCAAACCACCCCCTATACCTCTCCACATCATTCACCAACACACTAATTCCCCTCAACCCCCATCCCCTCCACACCACCACCACTCTTCACCCCCTTCCACCAACGCCCGCCACTTAAACAAATGGCTCATCACCCCCTCCCCCCCCCCCCCGCATATTTAATCCATCCCGCCATCATGCGAATTCATACCAACCACCCTTCCAAAATTCCGGGTCTCAAGCATATGTCACGTTCATGGGCCAAAAGGCACCTCATGACAATTTCGGGCCAGGAAACGGTTAATGAAGTCGGATAACCACCCCTTCCCATACGGCAAGGGAACGTTTGCATACATCTAAAAATAACGGGCAAGGGGGTTC
>NT_165982.1:449060-481416 GCF_000143365.1 Chaetomium globosum CBS 148.51
ACAGAGGAGGAAGGAGGGTGGAGGAGGGTGGTTTCGAGGGGGTGGTTTTTTGGGTGGGGGGGGTGGGGGGAATCGGGTGGTGGTGGTGGGGAGAGGGTGTGGCGGACGCTGGTGAGGTAGATGATGGCTGCGGTGAAGATGGCTGGGAGGAGGCGGCCGGCGTAGTGGGAGATGAGGGAGGGGAGGAGGTAGGTTGTGGAGGGGGTCGAGAGGTTGGGCGGGTCTGAGACCAGCGCGACGTGCGTGAATATGCCGAGGAAGGTGGTGAAGAAGTAGAGGGCCGGCGAGGTGGTGAAGATGGTGAGGAGGACGGTGAAGAGGATGGAGAGCGGGAGGGAGACGGTCCAGCGCGGGTCGGGGGCGGTGCATTTGAGGGTGGGGTCGGCGGTGATGGTGAAGGAGAGCGGGAAGTAGGAGTCGAAGGGGATCGATTCAATGTTGTGCTGGGAGGAGGAGAAGTACTGGTAGTACTCTCCCACGAGGGTCGCGACGCCGCACCCGCCCGTGGTATCGCGGATGACGCCCGCGTGGATGGCGGCGCCGCAGAGGAAGGAGTCACCGCGGTAAGGGCCGTTGCCACCACCACCGACAACTAAAGGCCGGAAGTTGACGTCCTGGTTCCCGACATGATGCGGGTTCAACACGCGGACACTGGCACAGTCGGCCGGGCAGCGGAAGGCAAAAGAAGTGTTGGAGAAAGGACGGCAGTTGATTCCGTCGAGGCCGCACTCGTTGTTGCGTTTCCAGAGGGTATCGACGCAGTCAATATGGCGGATGGCCGCACCGGATGCGTCGGTGGCTGTCCCCTTGCTGAGAATCAAGGGGATGGCAAGTGAGGTGGCCCAGGCGAGGAGGAACAGAATCAGGAGGCCTATTCGTTGCCATCGTCCCGGTAGCGCCTTCTCAAGCCATTTCCTAGGAAGTTGCTGTACCGAAGGGAATATGGGGTTGATAGTATGGATCTTGGGCGGGTCAGGGCCATAGAGGAAGGCGAGCCATTTAGGGGCCCTGTTTCTTGACCAGAATCCCCTTGAGCCTGATTGGTCTTGTAGTTGCCGCCGTGGCTGAGACGCATCGTCGAGTTCGAACCGCTCATAGTCTTCGTCGTGTAAGAGTTGAACCTCCTCATCAGTCACCTCGGAGACCTGCATCTCGATGTCGTCCTCCCGGTCCCCATATTCCGCCGCTTTACTTCGACTCATATTCATACTTCAGGACTTCGCCGAGGGTGTGGATTGCTTTGCAAGAACCCCATCCAAAACTTGATATTCCAATATCTGCCGTTCTGTCTCGAGGTTTGGGTTGACTAAGAATACGAAGGCCTGGGATCCTGGAAATGCAGGGTTCAGGGGCAGAGGTCCTTGATGTAAAACTCAATGTTCACAAAAGGGAATAATTTAAAACAAAATGGTGTTATAAAATGCAACATAACGAGTGAGGCGGACTGTTCAAAGAAACAACATCTGCCCTCAGGATATGTCCTTGATGTGCCGGGTGGTTGAGTCCCTGTAAAAGTCAGCCGCAACCCAAGCTTCAGCTGCAGGGGCTTCATCAGGCCATCGGGGTCTGGCCAGCCAATGACTAAGCGAATGGCGTGAAAAGGGCGTGGGACTCGGATACGACATCGACAAGCTCGGACATACCAGCCTTGCAGAGAGGTTTGTTCATTATTCGTCGTATTGTCATTTTACAGTTCCGTGTATACAGAGGAAGACGTCCTCATGCCCGCCGTACCTATCGTACATCCAGACGTTTCTTAAGAGTGGCAAGTAATACAATCATATCGCACAGCGCTTATCCGCGTTCCCCCAAATACTCTTTTCTCCCCTTAAGCGTCGATGAAGCCCTTGACGTTCTTGAGCCACGCCATGTACTCCTTCTGCTCCTTGTAGTCCATGTAGTCCGGCGCAAAGATGGCCAGCGCCTGGGTAATGCCGCGCTCCTCGAGGTAACGCTCCATCAGGATCTGCAGGTCCTCGTCGAGGCTGCCGAACGGCGGGCCAGGGTATGTGCTCTGAGCGGCGTGCACAGTGTTGGCGTCGGTGCTGTGGGCCAGCTTGGCGTCGGCATAGTAGTAGAGGTTCTCGACGACAATGGCACCGTCCTGGGCGACCGCCTCAATGTTGAGAGCGCCCTTGTTGTTGGACTTCTCGATGACAATGTTGAGACGGCAGGGGACGGAGGTCTCGTCTTCACCGGCCTCGAGGTCCTCGTTGCCCTCCTGGGCAAGGTCGGCGGCGCCACCCCGCTGGTCCTGCTGGCTGTGGCCGTGCTCCATATCGTCAAGGTCATCCTCCATGGCCTGGTCATCCAGCATGTCGGGCTCGTAGTTGTGCAGGTCGGTGATAGAGAAAGTGACCGTGATCCTGGGTAAGAAGTCAGCCAAGGAACGAACATGTAAGAATAAAGCAGCCATGCGTGGGAAACCTACTTCTCCTCACCAAACATGCGCGTAAGGACAACATTCTCACTGCCGGGAACGTCCTCAACCTTGAATGGGCTGTTGTCCAAGAAGTCCTTGATGCTGGCGGGCAGTGGCTCGTTCTGCTTGACGTCCTTCTCGAAGTCGATCTCGCTGGCCAGCTTGGCCGACACCTCCTCGTCCACCTCGCCGGCCATTGCCTTCCGAAGCATTGATGTTGAGAAGGCAGAGACTTGCTGTGTGCGGAGGAGCGAGGTCGGGCGGGCGCTGAGGATGCTGCTCGTCCTCTGGTAGCGGGAGATGGTGGATGTGGTGGAGGCACGGGCCAGGGCCCTGGGCGCAGAGCGCGCAATAGAACGAACGGACATCATTTTGGCTGTATTTGTGTATTGACTCTGTGAGGAGGATGCAGAGCAAAAAGAAGGGGAAAGTTGGGTCTAAGTGATGAAGTTGAAGAGGTGGGAATGGGAGGGGAGGGTGAGTTCTGAACCCAGCTACCGAATGAAGCCTCTGCGCAAGCTCCAAGCTGTGGAAAAAAATCGCGTGCACGGGCCATGAGCGGGGTCCAATCATGGAAGCGCGACAGAACATCACTCAGTGAAAGACGCCAAGCCAACACCGGGGACTCTAGAGATCCACACCTGGCACAACGAAACATAAGGTACCTATCAATGTTGTTTGCTGTTTGATACCTACCTAGTAAGAAGTGGGTAGGTTAATTCTGTATCAGGGGTATTGATTCATCGCTTCATAACTCATCACAACGCAGTAGTATCCCAGCCGAACGCCACCTGAAAGCCAATCCACATCCACTCCCATTTTCCACTTCCTTAGGTTAGTAACTTCCCTTCTCACAAATACCTTAGGTCAGCTAACAACCCCATACCTTTTCCTTCCCCCCCTCACCTCCACCTCCCACCACTAAAAACCACCAGCACCACCACCACCCCCAACCACCACACCCCCCATACCCGCCGCCACCCTCACAGCCCTAGCCCTCCTTAGCCCAACACCCCTCGCCCACCCCCCAACAACCGCCCTCCCCATCCCCATCCCCATACACCCCATCCCCATCCCCATTTCTTAGGGAGAACCCCAGCACAACTACCATGGAGATTCTCCCGGGAATGGAAGAACGGACAGGGGGGGGTGTCACGCAGGCCGAGCACCCCCTCCAGGCAGCTGCCGAATATGCCCGAGGCGCGGGCCGCCAGGCACAGTTGCTCGGAGATCAGCACCGTGTCCTCGCGCGAGCAGCGGGCGCAGATGCGGATGTGCGTTGTGTAGGTGCACATTTCTTTTCTTTTTTTTTTTTTTTTTCCTCTTGAGGTTGGTTTTTGGTGTTGGGGGGAGGAGATGGTTGATGGCGTTGGTTGGGGTTTGATTTGATATGGGTTGGCTTGTTTTGCTGGGTGTCTATGTGTGGTCTTGAGGCCCGGTTGAGTGCCGTTTGGTGTGGGGTTGCGTTGAGTTAAGGGGTTGAAATCTTGTATTGGGGTCGGCAGTGTTCTCAAGTCTATGATATAATCGAGTGGGGACGATGCCGAAACTCCGAAAGTGAAGAAATAGAAACTAAGTGGGATGTGGAAAACGGAAATATATCCCCCGCCAACCTCGATTTCAGATCCGTGGACGTGAGCACAACCGCGGACTCGAGGCTCGATCCGACCCGTTGCTACATCAAAAGCGAAGGAGACCGGCTTCCCCGCGGAACGTGGCCCATCGTCCCGGCCATACGGATAGGCCCCGTTGTGCGCCAGATCCGTGACTGTATGAAGCTTGGAGTGGGTGTTGCCGTCAAACATGGCGACAACGTGCGGAGCACAGGGTATGTTGGTGCACGTATCCGTGGCCGAGGGCGATGAGGGAACAGCGGAAGACGGAGGGGGGCACATGTGCCTGTGTGGCATGTCATACAGGCCCGGAGGGACATGGCGTGAGGGAAGGTTGACAGATTCATTGTTCTCCTATGAGATGACACCACTGGACTCCGCTAGGCAGACTCGGAGGACTCGAGCGCAAAGGTGTGCCAAGGTCTACCACGACGTTCCCAGGGCTCCGGTCTCAGAGAGATGAGATGGGTCCCGGGCCGTCGCTGGCATTCGGATACCTGCCGCTACCCCGTGTGTGCAACCGTCCACCCCGCCAATTGCGGCGCCCGAGGGCTCCGATTCTGCCCCGTTTGTCAGGCTGCCGGCCGCCTGGGGCCTTGAGGGCCGCATCATACCGCACCGCCTTGACAGCCAGTGCCGGCACCGTCGGCAAACACAAGCGCGGATATCATTCGTTACCCGCGCATGTCACCTCGGGATACCGCGCATCGGGGACTGCAGGCCTGCTCTGCGCTTGTGTTTCGGGCGTGCACCGTGCGGAGGATGGGGGCTCGAGTTTTTCCAGGGGGGCTTCGATGCCCGGAAACGCAGGCTGACACGGCCAGCCGCAGACAGCGGGGCATCTTGGCCAAGGAGATGCTGCCAGGGGGGCCGGATGAGTGTAAGACACCGGGAAGTACAGCATGTAGGTGCGAATATCCGCCGCCGTGGTGACTGACGCCCGACTGTGCCTCAGAATGTCTCAGAGAGTTTGCTCGCAACCACATCCGACGTGCAAGACGCAAGCCGGCGACCACCGGCGATGCCCTTGTGCCGTTCGCGTGGCGAGCACATGGGACTTGCATGCCCCCCTCCGGACTGACAGTTTGGCGTCTTAGAGGCCTTGGGGAGGGAAGCTTGAGGGCTTGACGTTCCCTGCGGCTGATACCTTGACCCAGGAAAGACTGGTGAGGTACGACCAGGACCCTTCGAATCTGCTGAGCAGCTGAACATTCGCGTCCACAGTGAGATCGGGCAGATCTAAGAGAGGGTCAGATTATTGATGGAGAAATTGGGGGAAAATAGTCGTACAGAACCCGTCGCGGTGCTCTTTCTCGAGGGCCGAGATCTTCATTTTTAGCAGATCTTCTTTTGCGCTTGCCGGCCGTCCTGCGCGCCGGGTTTTCTTGACCTCTTCGTACTCCTCATCATATTGGTGCACAAATCTGGGCTATAATTAGCAGGTGGCCCTATCCTAAACCGACGGTTTGTGATAGTTGACGCCACAGCACTCACTCGTTGATTTTGGTTTGAACAGCCTCGAGGGCAAGAGGCTCGTCTCCATTCTCTTGGACAGCGTTCTGGAAGAATGCGGCACGGGCAACTTATTACAATTAGTCAGCCTCGAAGCCACAAGGAAAAGAAAAAGAGAATACACACGGAGTGGTTTGTCCTTTTTCCTTCGGGTCTCGGCGATTTTCTCGAGTCGTTCATCACGCACTTGGGCCCGATGAAGGCGTTTCGAATCCCGGCTCTTCCCATGAAGCGCGTCGATATTCCCGTTTCGCTTTTTCGCGATTTGCTTACGCGTCTTCTCTAGTGTTTTTGCCATGATGAACGTGATCTTGTCAGATTGGCTGTTGTGATTCAAGGTAAGGGGAAGGGGGCCTGTGGGATGAGAGCTGTCTGTCTGGCGAGCACCAGTTCCAGTTCTGGCCCGGAAGTTTTTTTATGGAGCAAGTCGATAACGGCGGGGCATTAGGCCGATAGGAAGCTTAAGTGCTTGCAGGGGACCCCGAATCAAGCACCACAGACAAGCTGGAGGTACTCCGTGCAACAATCGTCAATATTTCAGGAAATCAACACACACAGCTCTTGTAATGCTCTGAATTTAGCGCGTTGATTGCATCCATTTTATTCCATAACGCCTTTCACCCCCTTCCATTTATACCATGTCAAACCCTGACCATCCCTGCATTAACCCTGGCGGTGCATCAGGTGGGGCCGTCGCGGGGGTAACGGAGCTCGACGACGCGGTCGCGCTTCCCGTTCTTGGAGAATAATCTACATCTGTAGCGACTGCCCTCCACCATCCTCGGCCGAAATTGGCAACCAGGAACCCCCACACCAAACTGACTCCAACCATTGCGTTTATACTTGATTCGATCCTCTTGGTCTTTGCCAACTGGACCTATTCTTTGCTTGTTACGCCGCCGTTGTTTCAATCATTTCTGTTTCGTAATCTTCGTCGCCCTTACCCAGTCGGCACGCGTCGTAGTCCAGTAAACACGTCCTGCACAACCACGCGTTCTTCCAACAATCCCCGTTTCAGGTCCACCCAGAGAGCAAACAGAGAATACCAATACCGAGACCCCATGGCCTTCGAATCTGTTTAGCTGCTGTCTGCTTTTCGGTGCCGAGATTCCCCCCCACAGACCGCTATAGCGGGATACGCAGGTCCTGCTCCCTTGGGTGACCACCAGGATGGGCATCTCAGGTATCATTCCACCTACTCTTCCCTCTCATTGTTTGACCCGCTGACCCCCCCAAGGCCTTCTTCCGCTGCTCAAATCAATTCATCGTCCCATCGAGCTCAAAAAGTATGCCGGCGAGACCTTCGGCGTCGATGCCTATGGCTGGCTCCATCGAGGTGCCGTAGCCTGTGCCATGGAGCTAGCCCAGGGCAAGCCAACTCGGAAGTAAGTCCTTCCGGATTCCTCCTCCCTTGACCTCCCCAATATTGACATCGCATTAGATACGTGGACTTTGCCATGCACCGTGTTAGGATGTTCAAGTACTTTGGTGTTACCCCGTATCTGGTGTTCGACGGCGATTTCCTGCCCAGCAAGGCAAAAACCGAAGCTTCCCGTTCCAAGCGCCGAGAAGAAACCAGGAAGGCCGGACTCGAGCTCTTGAAGGCTGGCAAGCCGTCGCAGGCTTATGTCGAGCTCCAGAAGGCCATTGACGTCACGCCCGAAATGGCTCGTCATCTGATCGAGGAGCTTAAAAAGGCCGATGTCCCGTATGTGGTCGCACCGTACGAGGCGGACGCTCAGATGGTCTACCTCGAACGCCAAGGTCTAATCAGCGGCATCGTCTCGGAAGATTCGGACCTGTTGGTGTTTGGCGCGAAGCGCCTCCTGACCAAGATGGACCAACACGGTCATTGTATTGAGATCAACCGGCGAGACTTCTGCGCCGTCCGTGAGATTTCTCTTACCGGTTGGACGGATAACGAGTTTCGGCATATGGCTATTTTCAGCGGCTGCGACTACCTCGATGGCGTGAACAACATCGGCCTAAAGACTGCGTATCGGTTGATTCGGAAGCACAAGACCCCCGAACGCATCGTCAAAATGCTGCGTTTCGACGGCAAACACCAGATCCCCGAGACCTACCTTCAGGATTTCAAACAAGCCGAGCTCACCTTTTTACATCAACGTGTATTTTGTCCTAAAAAACGGGATATTGTTCTCTTGACAGACCCGGAGCCCTCAGTCAATGTCGACGACATGCCATTCATCGGAGCGCCGGTCGAGACGGAGATGGCTCGGTCTATCGCCGCTGGCGATGTCAATCCCATTACCAAACAACGTATTTTAATTCCGCGGTCTCCCGGGAAGAGGAGGATCAGCCAGGCTCTTGCCCCAGCGAGCGGACCACCCAGAAGCCTTGGAAAACCGATTAGCGAGTTCTTCAAGGACAGGAATTCCCGTCGGATACCTCTCGGTGAAATGGACCCGAACTGCTTCGCCGTAGATTCGGATCCGAACACCAGTACACCGGTTGAGGAGGCCCCCCGCCCAATCGTGTTCCCACTTCCACGGCCATATGTCGAAGGTGTGGAAGAGGCTTCGGCGAGTCCGGCCCGACCATATACCAGCAATTCTTCTCACGTGCTTCGTCGAAGGACGGAACCTATCTCAAAGTTGCTCGGTCTAGATATATTCGAGTCATCAACGCATCGTCGTCGGACAGCCGGCCCAGCGATCCAAGTGTATCAGGACCCGGTGTCTTCCAGCAGGCCGCCGAAGAAAGCCCGCCTATGTGACGACTCGGCCTTTGCCGGAGTTCCCAGTGTAACCCCAGAAAAAAGCAAATTCTTTTCCGCGAAGACGCAAAAGAAGCCTGCGAGGAAGAAGGCGGACGAGTTTTTAATGTCGGATGATTCAATCGAAGAGGCATTCCGGAGTCTCCCCGACCCCTCATGGCGCTCTGACAAACCAACCACGCCAGCTGACGACATCGCCATTTTCCATGAACCATCTCCTAAGAAACAGAGAGAAACTGTTCTTCCTCCGGAGACGTCAATCGACAACTGCGACCAAAACTCGGATGATGCGGTAGAAGTACCGGAGTCATCGCCTGTTCAACACGGACCAGACGAGGGGGATAGCGGCGGCCATCCCGCATCGATGACACCGCTGGGGGAGCTGCTGAAAGGGTTTTCGTATGACATGGCACAGCCCCGAACCCGGGTCGTCCACGGGCTACCTACGCCGGCATCTAGTATCCAGCAAACGGCGACCCCAAAGCATAGGAGCCCGAGGGGCGCGCAAATCCCCATGCCGACTCCCCTACAACGACTTGGAACTCGGGCGTTGCGACGTGGAAAGTCCCAGTCGATGCCCTTGACCCCGCCGGCAAGCAACAGTTCCAAGCAGCTCGACTCGTTACCTGTAAACCCGGCATTCATCCCTTTGCCAAGAGTAGATGTCGTGGAGGTTGAAGCGCTGAACATGTCCCTGGGTAGCGAGGATCAAATTATTCCTGGTAGCGACAGCGACGATGATGGTGTGGATGCTGTGGATGAGCGACCCGCACATTTCAGCACAGTCAGGCCGCTGAATCTGTCGAAGTTTCTATATTCATGATCTCTCAATTGGATTGGTAGGGCGGGGGGCAGCGAGTAGGAATAAGGAACTGGAATGGCGAGGTGGTGCAAGTAGGAGCGGGAGGAGTGCATAGCGTGGCGCTAGCGGTTGGCCGATCTGTTCTGGGCTCGAGTTGGCGTTTGGAATCTGGCGGCGGGAGCATCATAGCAAGTGTTGTGTATCTTTAATCAACTTGGTGTTTGCCATGCTCTAGGTCATGATGTTGGGGGCGGGGCGGATGAAGATGTTGGGTATGGCAACGGAAGCGTTTGAGCGGGTTGCCGGAGGGGATCATCCATGTTGGTGGTTCGCTGCAGACACCCCCCATACAACAGATGTGCGCCTTGGTCTCTCGGTCACAGACCTACCATTTACCAATGGAGACAAGTGCGGCATTGGTTGTGTTGTAAGCTCTTATCTTATTCAACCTATTAACTTTGCTTGTTCGTATTGTTTGTTGGCGTTGCTCGTCTTCCATTGCTATTGTCACCCCCAAATCCGCTCTCAATAGCCTGACCGCCTGGCAGAATCGGCGAGCTGCAGAGGTGGGGCAGCAACGGGAACTCCACATCCACCCAAAATTTCGCGGCGATAAAATTCATCCGCTGTCGTCCCGCCTCGTTATTTTTCCTCGAGAGGTCGACGCCCACGTTTGACAGGATTGTTCGCAGCACGAGAATCTCGTCGACGTCGGTGTCCTTGAAATACGAATGTGAAGACGTCTTTTCTACAATTTACAATTCAAGAAAGAGACACAAAGATGTCGGACTCGACTTTACAGGTAAGCGCCCGATGCAAACCGTCCTCACCAAAGCAAACGTTCGCCGACTGATCCTTGTTCGCTTGTACCAGGAGCGCCTGCGCGATCATGCAAAGGCCTTCGATGGCCTTCTTTCTCTAATCCCAGCCAAGATGTACTACGGGGAAGACACAAGTGTATGTTGTCTCTCCCTCTGCTCGCGCTCTCGCCCCTCGTCGTTCAGGAGTTTGGTTTGCGCACCTCCAGCCGCATAGCCGTCCGGTTTCGGTTCCCCCACCTGCGTGCAGAGCTGTTACTGATGCGCCCATTCGTTGCCTCGTGATAGGACCAGTGGCGGAAAAAGAAACAGACCAAGGACGAAGCCAAGGCCGCCAAGCGGGGGAAGCTCGACCCAGACAGCGAACTCAACCGCAATGCGAAGGAGGTGCTTGACGAGCGGGCGCGGAATAAGCGCAAGCTGCGAGAGATGGAGGCTCAGGAGGAGAGCGAGGAGGGGTCTGGACAAGACGACGACAGTGACATTTCCGGTATCGAAAGGGAGAAGCCTGGGGAGGGGCTGAAGAAGAAGCTGAAACTGGACCGGGACGAGGAGCAAGAGGAGGAAGTGGAAGAGGAGGAAGAGGTGCCGAAAAAGCAGAAGGTGGTAGAGGCAACAGCACAAAATGCCGACGAGCCTGCTCTCAGCAAGAAAGCTCAGGCAAAAGAGAAGAAGCTGGCCAAGAAGCAGAAGCAGGAGGAAGCCAAGAAGGCAAAGGAAGAGAATCCCAAGAAGGCGAAGAAGGCAGAGAAGGCTAAGAAGGTTGAGAAAGTCGCCGTCGAGGATGATGAGAGCACGGCCGAGGCGTCCACAACGGACGAAGCCCCCGTGCAGCCATCTGCTGAAGCCGAAAGTGACGACGAAGTTTTGGCGCCCATCGACGTATCGGGACTCGCAAACGAAGAAGACACATCAGCGGAATCAACGCCCGAGTCACCCACTTTTGACACAGCCAAGAACACCTCAGTCGAACCCGCGAGCACCACGACCTCGATATCCTCCGCTGTTCCGCCATCAGAAAAGCCCAAGTACCTTAAGATTCCTGCCGACACCACTGCGCTTCGCGCCCGCCTCGAGGCTAAGCTCATGGCCCTTCGCGCCGACCGCAAGGCCGACGATTCCGAGGGCAAGCCCATCCGTACAAGGCAAGACCTAATCGAGTCGCGGCGTGAGAAGCAGGCCCAGCGGAAGGCCCACAAGCAGGAGATGCGCCGGTTGGCTAAAGAAGAGGAGGACAGGAAACGGGAGGAAGCGCTCAACAGTGCGCGCAACTCGCCCGGGCTCAGCCCCCTGTTCGACCAAGACGACGACCGCAACGCCAACCACTTCGCCTTCGGCCGCCTCGCCTTCTCCGACGGGACCGAGCTGTCGCACGACCTAAGCTACGAAAAGGGTCCCGCCAACGCCAAAAAGAAGGGACCCTCGGACCCCAAAACGGCGCTCCTAAAGCTCGAGGCGCAAAAGAAGCGTGTCGCAAACATGGATGAGGACAAGCGCAAGGAGGTGCTCGAAAAAGAGACATGGCTGGCCGCGCGCAAGCGCGCCGAGGGCGTCAAGGTTCACGACAACGAGTCGCTGCTCAAGAAGGCGCTGAAGCGCAAGGAGAAGTCGAAGAAGAAGTCGGAGCGCGAATGGAAAGACCGCGCCGAGGACGTCAAGACATCAATCCAGCAGCGCCAGCGCAAGCGCGAGGAGAACCTCCGCAAGCGCCGGGACGAGAAAGCCGCCCACAAGTCGGGCAAGAAGAAGAACAAGGGCGTACAGACCAAGAAGAAGAACCGGCCTGGGTTCGAGGGCGGGTTTGGCGGTGGGCGGAAATGAGGGAGAGATTTTGGACGTCGGGGAAACGGGAAGCTTTGTCGGGGGCGGGCGGCCAGGTAATGCGGTCTTTGTTTCGTATGTCGCTGCGGTGTCTGGCGTTGATATATACCGGACGTACCGCGGTATTTTGGGGCTTTATTGTTGTCTTTTGGGCGGCACCTGGTCTGCATGCTATTCTCGGAGTCCAGTGGATAGGAAAATATCATTGTCTGAGCTGATCGCAAAGCAAGAAACTCATCGCCTATTCCGCATACCGTGTGCTCCGTCACCTGAAGCCAACTTCAAAACTCCCCCTTGCCCCGAACACGAGCGCTTTCCATCCCATATCAGGCACAGTATGAGTTCGATGCCCGCCCCCTCCCCATTACCCAGTGCCAGGCCTTTATCAATGAGTTGCGACACTGATTAACAACTCCCCCGCAAGACGCCCTCGTGGCCGAGCGGGGGAAGGCGGTGCTCCCCGCGGAATCTCCCTGATAGTATAGGGGGTGCCCAGTTCGAGCCCTGATAAAACCCCGACGGGGTTTTCGTAACTGGCTACTGATACTCAGTAGCTGGTGAGCTTTTTGTGTGTTTTTTTGCTGGTTTATTTTTATCTCCTGCTCCCTCTTGTTTTTTCCTCATTCGGAATGCGCTGAGCCAAGGCAAGATGATTGATGAATGTAAAGGAGTAATTATTTACCTTCCACTATCATGTCGACAAACCAACTGATCCAAACAGTTCAAATCCAGTAATATGGCACGCGACCACCCAAATACCAAATCTATTCCCAATTGACAGCCTTCATGGGCAGGGATTTTCCAGATTGGAGTCATGACACGCCATCAATTATCTGCATGAAATAAAAAATAAAAATAAAAGGAAGTAGAAGAATCCTTAAGATAACAAGAGAAGAGAGAAGAAACAGGCTCCCTTTTGCTCCGTTTCCCAGCAGCCAAACACAAGAGCTCCCCCCGAAAGTAGATAACAGTGGAAAAACCAACATGGCCCGGGCATCTAGTTCGTGGTACAGCCCAACACCACCACACCACCACACACACAACACCGGGGGTTGAGCCGTCAAAGCCACCCCCCCCCCCCCCCCCTTCCCCGTCCACCTCTCCCTCCCCTACCAAGACTAGGCCAGGAAGGATGCAATGAATTGCAGGTAGACAGACAGACAGACAGACAGAGAGACAAATGCCGCCCTTGTTCCCGATCCCGATCCCGGTCCCAGCCCCACATCTACACCTTCGGCCCCCAGCCCATTCCCTCCCCTACCAGGCCCGCTAGCTACCTAACCAACCAACCCACCAACCTAACGCGTCCGTTTTTCGCCGCCCCTCCGAAAAGCGTCCCGCCCCGTCCGCCAGACAGAAACCTCCAACTTTCTCCCCCAGCCGTGCCGAATCCCAGCCCGAAACCCCAGGTTAGAACCCATGAATGTAGCGCCGCCCACCCTCGAATCCTCCGACGCTTGATTATCCGCGCCTTGACGACGTTGAAAAGCAACCCGCACAGCCCAAGAACACCCCGTCGTATTTTCCCAGATCCGAGTAAGGAGAAGGGGTAATCTCCTCTGTCCATGTCAAACACACCACCAAAAACATTCGTTGCTGAGGAGATAGGCTTGGCGTAACGGAGTAGTTTTGAGGAAAAAGGAGAAAAGGAATCGGCCGAGGAGGATGGCTGGGTGGTTATGGTCCGGACAGCAGATAAATTGCACGGTAATCGTGGGCAGTGTTTTGATCGCCGCATCGGCAAACGTAGTGCCACCAAATGAGGGAGTCAGGGCATGTATCGGTGCAGCGGGGATACTGGCGGCAGACTACCTGACCACTAGAGAAGGGAGTCAAGGCGTGTGAAGACGCTGAGGCAGGCCGCTACGACTTCTAGCTGGAGTTCCTTCTCTGGAGACTTGTTGATTTCCTGGAGAGGGGTTAGTTAATTTTCGGTTCATAGATATGAATGATGAGGCATGGATAGGGGTCGCGTCAAACGTACCTCGGCAATAACCTGCGGCAGGTTCTCCCCAATGTCGTTGCCGGTGGCCTTGCGGCCAAAGGGCCACTGGCTGTAGTCGGCGAGCAGCTCGTCGGTCTGGTTGAAGGCCTTCTCGCGGGCCTCGTGGCCGAGGGTGGACAGGGCGTTCTCGAGCACGTTAGCGGCATAGGCGGCGCACACCATGGCGACGGTGCGCAGGTGGCGGAACTCGAGGTTCTCGGGCAGCCACTGCGAACCGTTGAGCACGACGGTGCGCTGCGTCAGCATGTTGCGCACGCGCCGCCGGATCTCCTCCTTGGCGCCGTTGTCCACCACCGGGTGCGTCGCCATGTCGAACAGCAGGAAGTTGCGCTTCTCGGTCCGCAGGATGCCCTTGTCTACCAGGCCTTTGGCCAGCCGCTCGCGCACCTGCTTGAGCTGGTAGCCGATCTTCATGAGGTTCCATGTCTCGCCTGCCCGCCCGCACACAGGTTAGCACACGCACTTGCGAATTCGTATCCGTTTTTTCGGGGCCGGTGTGGGTGGTAGTGATGATGATGGTGGTGGTGGTGGTGCTCGCATACCGCTCATCAGGTCAATCCAGCTGCTGACGCTCATCTTCTCGCTCGTCTTCATCATCTTGAGCGCCTCGTCCAGGAGCACTTCGCCCGTCAGTGTGTCGTCGATTACCTCGATGATGCGGTCGGGGAGCGGGAAGCTCCGCCTCGAGGGCGTCTTTTGCATGGCTATGCGGCCACGGAAGGCCAGTTCGAGGACGATGCACCCGCGCAACGCGTACGAGATGTTGTCGTTCCAGAAGGAGAGGTAGCCCTGTTTCCGTAGACCGGCGTCAATCATCTGTCAATCTACCCACCACAGGCCGTAGTGAGGAGAGAGTCAGTCGGGTCTCGAGAAAACCAACCTGCTTGTCCTTCAGCCCTAGTAGCAACACCTCCTCCATAAGCGTCAGCTTGGGCTGCTTGCTGCGCTCGGCGCTCTCGCTCATATCGCGCGGGTCGAAGACGATCTTGTGGCCGTTCTCGCCGCTCTCGTAGTTGGTCTCCGGCCCCGCGCTGGTCGCCCCGTTGCCCCGGACGTTAGCCGACGAATTGGTTCGCGACCCGATGCCGCTGCCGCCGTTGGTATCCCCGTCCCCTCCAGCGCCGCCTCGACGCCGTGTCAGGCCCGACGTAGTGGTCGCCATGGCTTTGTTTCTTCTCGTATTCTTGTCTCTGTCTCTGCTTTTCTCCCTTTTTTTTTTTTTCTTTTCCTTTCCCTGGTTGCCTATGTCCTATTCTTATCGCGGGCAGCGCTAGAAACCTTGGGCCTGTGTTGTCTGTTTTAGCTTGCCCCGTTCGCTGGGGTGGTGAGGGCCCGTGTTGGGGTGATGGGGTCGGTGGTTGTCGCGCGCTGGCTGATGAGATTCTTTGGCTTGGCCTTGGCTTTCGGGGATTGTTCAGGTTGAGTTTAGGGGTTCGACACGACAAGGCGATTTGCTTGGCGGCGCTGGGGAATTTGCAGGGGCCAGATGTCGAGGTCTTTGAAGTACGATTTGGCTGTGCAGTCGTCGAGGACAGTGCAGCGAGAGGTGACACGAGTCGAAGTTGATATTGGTGCGGTGTCTGCCTTGCCTGGGGCCCCCAATGTTTTCCCCTTGCCCTTTTTTTCTGCTCCTTTTTCTGTTGCGCTCGACGCTGCATGTTGAAATGGGGCTTAGCGGCTCCGATAACGATAACGTGGGTGAGATGCTCTGCCAAAAGCGCATTGTGGGGCGAAGCCCGGGGGTTGCCTGTTGCCAAGATTTGACTTCGAGACTCGCTTCGACACTCGGACAACACGAACATGAAGCGAGTGATGTTGATATTCTCAAGACAACCAAAGTGGGAATTTCTCTGTTACTTGAGAGTACAATATTCACGTCGACTTAGATGAGCTTTTCAGCCTGGCTATCTATATCGTCAACCTTGCCTCGCCCATCTTGCTTATACACACCTAACCCTAACCCAAGACCCTTGGATCGGTTCCACGTTCAATGACACCTGCGACGCCTGGATGGTTTCTCATCAGAGGATACAACACGGGTTTCATAGGTGCCAAACGAGCACTGCCTCCTCCTTCATGTTCATGACATCTATCTCTGAGCTGATATGTTTCATAATGGAATGGTTTCAAAGAATATACCCTATTCTAGGCAGGTATCACCAACCCCTCTCCCAGCTCTGGTGTCCTGTGCGAGTGGAAGGAAGCCCCTCATTAGGTATGGGGCCCCTCCTCATGCCCCTCCGTACGCGTCATCGTCCCAGCGACCAACGCCCAGCCTGCCATGCCGAAAAGCTGAAAGGGGAAAAAAAATGTGTGTGGATGCATCCAATGAGGGGGAAAGGGAGATTAAGATGATATGATGCCGCTGAAACCACCTCTATTCTATCCCAAGCCAAAATGCACCCTGTTCCCCCATGCACCCCAAAACTCCATCAAACAACTTCTTGAGAAATGATACCATCCATACTCCAATCCCCCTTCTGCGCCCGGTTGAGGACCTCTCTACCCTTGTCTGTCAAGGACGGCTTGCCGGCCTTGTCGGTAGCCTGCTCGAAGAAGACGGGTTTCCACGTCTCTTTTGTCCGCTCACGCTCGCGGGCCTTCTCACGCTGGGCTTCCTCGAGCTCTTGCTTAACTGTCGTCGCCCGCGAAAACTGTTTGGCAAGAATGGCTTTGGTCACTTCTCCCCAGAGTTGCAAGGACTCGTTGGGCAGCTGCTTTTCGGAAGGCGGGAGCACCTTAGGCGCGACAGCAAGAGGGGCGATGTCGATGATTGTGATTTGGTTCTCGGGGGGGTGGGAATTCTGTGAGGCCAAGGTTAGCGCTATGTCTTCGCTGGGGAAAGTTATGTGTGCTCACTAATGGCTTGGACCCGACGGTGAACACGATCTTCTCCTTCCAGGGCCCGCCCAGCCTCACGAGGATGTCCGCCTCCGGGACGTCCTGGATCTGCCGCTTGTCATCCTTCTCTGGGTCATACCGGAAGATGATGCCCTCGACTTTGTTCGTTGTCCCGGCCGAGCCAGCCGTCGTCGTAGTAGCGCAAAATGGCCTTGAGTTTGGTCTCGGGGCATGTGACGTAGGCCATGTCACCAACACTCACACTCAGGGCGCCCCTGAGAATACCGCCCAAATGCGCAGCAGGATGCGTGAGCTGGTACGTCTCATGATCGCGACGCTCCACTGTGATGAAGATGCCCAGGTTGTGCTCTCCTGGCATCACCTTGATTGAAGTACCCGTAAACTTGGCCGTGATCTGGTCAAAACCCTTGGCATGGATCCCTTTCTCCGGGCAGCTGACGTAGAAAGCACTGACGGGTGGGTGGTGAGAGGTCTGCTCCGTCAAGTAGGAAACCCGGACTGGCTTTGCGGGGTTCTTGGCTGACTGTGAGACCGAGACGGTTGAGGCAGCCCTAGCATCCCCAGATCCAAGTCCTGCTGGTACGGAGAGCTTTGCCGACTTCATGCTGGACGCGCTGCTTCCAGGGCTGCTACTGTTTCTTCGCAGCGCGCTCGTATCAATCTTGGGAGCGTCATCCTCGGTTTCCCAGTTACACTAGGCGGAAATATTCCATCAGTAAATGTCCTCTTTGCCCAGGGATTTCAGACAACCCGCCTCAACATACCCTGAAGAACTCGCCCAAGCAAGAGTTGTAAGGCTTGCAGGGCTTCCCTTTTGCATATTTGAGGTCCTTTGTAAACCAGAAACGCAACACTTCCAGCATGCGGTCGACCGGCTCGTCTGCCGTTCCGATGGCGATGAAGGCATTTGGGGAATCAAGATAGTTCCAGTACTCGAGATTCGGGGTCGGTTCGAGAAGTTGTGATGGCAGGGAGAATCGAACGGAAGCGAGGTCGGCGACCCCTATAAACCTGAAAAGGTATACACGTTAACACCGTATGCCAATGCGGTCGCCAATGACGATATGACATCTCGCCAGCTTCACCGACCATGATCGACTTCGCACGCCGTTTACAGCGAAACGGGTTGGAAAGGTGCCATCTCGTCCCAGTGTACTCACTTTCTTAGAATCGAGATGAAGGTTTTGAGCTTTGATCCGTCATTCTGAGGTTCGTCTGTCGCAGGGACATCCGGCGACGGCGTTGCAGCCTCCGGGGGATTATTCGCGGAGAAAGACCACATCGTCGAAGCTCCTCAAGCCCTCCTCGGCACGGCACCGGGTGGACGAATACAGTGGATGGATGAAAGGTAGATTTCCCGTAAAGCTAGCGATGGCCCAAGGGAGGCTTGGCTTGGTGAGAATAAGTAGATGGGGCCAGGTATTTCGTGAATTGCTGAAGTTGGCGGTCGAGAACTGTGACCGTCACCGGCTTAGGGGCGTCCGGGGGCCGATCAGCGGGCCGAGCGCCACTGCAGGGCAGTTGATAAGGCGTAGCGGCGGACGGATAAGGGAGAAATTGAGGGGGATCCACCCCACCAAGCAATCACCTAACGGTAAGAGGAACCTGGAACACTACCTGGTGCGCTCACCGCCGTTGAAACAACTTTCACAATTCAACCTTCAGCCTTTCATCTTTTGTCCCCTCAAGATCATCTGGGAGTATGGTGCGATCAGGAAGAGAATGAAGTGATACCGAGCGGAGAATTGAGAGATCAAGCGAAGAGAGAGAT
Organism: Chaetomium globosum CBS 148.51; assembly: GCF_000143365.1. NCBI lineage: Eukaryota > Fungi > Ascomycota > Sordariomycetes > Sordariales > Chaetomiaceae > Chaetomium > Chaetomium globosum. The sequence continues at coordinate 467,424 of NT_165982.1, forward strand.
CCCTACCACAAGAAGCTCTCCGGGGTCACGCCGGGGGATCACAAACAGTTCCGTCAGCCGCCTCCGGGCGAATCATCAACCAATCATCTAGCCACGAGCACAAATGGCGGGTCTTAGCCAGTCCAACAATGGCTCGCCGGAAAGAAGGCTGCGGGTTCTCATGACCCTCCTCAGTTGAGAGAGGCCCAATACCCGTCCCGCAGTCAAGAGACGATATTTAGCCAATGAACCTGGTATCCTCTCGCACGAGGTCGCAGAGGTAGTCGATGAGAGGAACGCTAACAGGACACTGTGTATTTATGAAGACCAGTACCGGAGCTCGAGGGTTCTATGCAGAGAGAGACCCGATTCCATCCTTCCTTGCTATCTTCCACCTCAAGTGGGATTGGGGATGCGGTATATGTATGACCTTCACATTGGAGAGCTGCCCGCACATTTCTGTGAGACGACCTCCTTTCTGGGCGACGGGAGTTTGAGATATCTTCCCGTTAAAGCAACCGAACAAACCGGGCTAGGACAGTTATTCTCTCACGGTTTGAACTGCCCATTCCTCCTGATCCTTGGGATCTCGAGCCACGAGGTACTGGGACTGCATGCCGGGAGCTTAACTCTCGGTCATTAGGTCGTCTGTCGTCGTGTACCTGCATCTGCCCACGTCTTGTCCAGCCTCGCCTATGATGCAGAGAAGTCTCTACAGACTAAACCATGGTCGTCGACTTTAGGAGTCTCAGCTGCATTTTTGCCATCAGCAAAGCTGATATCAGTGCCGCATAGCGGGGAGACAGTACCCATAGTCTTGGTGTTGCTTGGTAGGAGCCGTGTCACCGATGTCCTACCTACATGTATACATGCGTAACAAAGTAACCACAAACGCCAACGGAGTAACCAACATGCGACAATCCAATGTTGCGAATAGCAACAAGATTGCAAACAACGGGGTCGGACAAACACTACAGCCACGTCCCCTTCTCAGCCGAAGCGGTATAACCCACGCGAGATGACCAACAGCAGCTCAGCCGAAGCGCACACGAGCAGAGAGATCACATAACAACACCACATATACATGATCGCCGCCTCGCTTGCAAACACGAGGCTAGGTGAGATGAGCTTTCAGCCTCACCGTTACCCCAGAACTGGACAGTCCGCCCCCGCGTCGTCGACCGTTGCCGGTAACCTTGCCGCTGGCCAGCAGGGAACTACACCTCCACCCCCCTTCCACTGCCGAGCTACCTAGTCTAAACTTTAAACCCACGCCTCCCCCCATCCTCACCACCCGGAGCGGGGGCCGGCGGCATCACCCGCGCGCACAACAACAACTAGCCAACCCCAATCTCCGGCCGGCCGGCCGGCGTATAGACGAAAGGGTCTGTCCGGTGTACGGAAACGGCGAGAGCGGCCGAATACGAAGTATCCCATGTTGCAGCCGGGTGCCATGCACCGGATGCTCAGCCACACCGGCGGCGACTGATGAGATTTTTCAAGCTGGGGATGCTTGAGATCCGATGAGCCTATTTGCCTTATCCACCATGACCGCCGGGCAAGGCGGGGCTTCCTCCCGGTTCGTTTATCTTGTTCATCACCGCGTCCCGGCTTGCCAACGGCGATCAGCTCGTGGTGGGGGAAAATGTGGCGTGGTGTGGTATGCGGGATGCAGGGGGCGGTGGGTTCTCGGGGATGTGGTCGAAAATGGGGGGAAGGGCGAGAATGCAGAATGGAGAATGGAGAATGGCTCATCTATGGCTATAGCTCGGCACATATGACTATTCCATACTATCATACACTACATACATGGGAGACTGGGGTCGCCGCCTTGATGGGTTTGGATTTGCTGATCTCCCAAAAATAACCAGCGGGATGGGCTTCGAGGTACAATCTGGGCTGCGAGTGTTACGGTGGCAATATCGAAGCTTGGCCTTTCTCACGAGGGCATGTTGACGTTACCGGTCGACGGGATCGGCTGGTAATCTGGAAAGCAGACTCGAGGTTTCACCTGTCCACGCAAGCCGGGGGCCCACGAGATCGACTAGCTGGGGCGCTGAATTACAAACATTTTGTTGTGTGACCCATAACTAGAGGAAGGGCGGCCGGACGGTGTGGCAAAGTATACTTCGATACAGACACAAGCAAGTGTATTACCTATTGCTCAGCGCGTCTGACCCTTGGCCGGCCCCCATCCCAGCTCATAGACGTACGTTGTGGTGTGGTATGAAGGTGAGTAATATCAAGCGGTAGTTATATGCTCTTTCAAATCTCCGCTCCATGTCAAGCTGAGCTCGGCTGCTCGGTGAGGTTTCTGTGGGTACGAGAGTAACCCTCTCGAGCAGAACCAGCGTTGAAGTGACCATGCTCGTCATCGCCCAACGAGCGGCTGAGTTCTTTTGCTTTGATGGAACATCAGCCGCGTGTGATGATGCGTGATGTGTGTAAATCATGGCAAGTGGATGCAGCGGAAGATTCCAGCCAGTCCCGACCCGGTGGGTGACAATGGGCTCCCCATGCTCCCGCAGCCCGGACTCAGCCGGCCCAACGGCCGGCGGGTTCGTCTCGGGGCTCATGCCGAATGAGGGAATTGCTTGGGGGGCCGTGATGGCAGTGCTTTGAGCTTTTCTGTCGATCCCTCCCTGCATGTAACCCTGTTTCGAAGTCCATTTTTCGGTCTCTGTGAGGGTCTCGGTCCAATCTCATGGTTGCTGTGTAAGGCAATGCAAGGATGTCTTTCCCACCTTTGATCATTTTTTCCCTTTTTTACCCGTCCCGATTCCATCGCAGGCTGTCGTTGGGGGTCGTTCGCGTACCGTTGGAGCGATGATTGGTAGTTCAGCCGGAAGGGTGTGGGGTGAGCCTGGGAGGAGCAGGGGCGGCGTTTTCTTCTCCATGGATGCGACGGGTAATTTTGAGCAAATCTCCCAATGACGTCATATGTCCCTGGCCATTCATTCATTCACCCGGGCTGAATCTGAGGTTGGGCTGGGGCTCCAGCAAGCACGCCCTGGTGTGGTTCGTTCTTACTCATTGCTCAAACGCATGGCGTTCCCGACTGCGAGAAGCGGGACAGCCGCTGAGACAACACACAACGGCGAACGGCACAGGGGGCAAGCTGAGATGGGAATTTGTCAACAATCGCATCTCTCGGTTGAATCGATATGACGTCGAGGCTGCAGCTGCTCTTTCACCAGCGACGAATCGCACGCGACCCCATCCACGCGGCCGAAGTGCCCCCGCGGTGTCACAACATGGTCCTGTGGCCCTTTTATCTTGTGGCAGTGATCAGATGATGGCAGGATGGTTGCCTGCCTCAATGCTCTGCACTGGTGCTTGATGCGGTGCGACCTTGCGGGGGGAGGCGGTCAAGGCGGTGAAGCGGATGAATCGCGTGCGTCTCTAACCGTCCTAAAAAGGAAGAGCAACTGCTTCTGCATCCAATTGCGAAGAATTTGAACCCATTTTATTGATCCGGAGCAATGTTCGCGGTTCAGGCTCCTCTGTTGTGGACATGCCACGTCGCCCAGCCAGACACAGGCGCTGCTGGAAATATTGTGCCTCGTGGAAAATTGGCAAGGGTGGTTTGGCTGAAACAGTGACGTCACCGTGCCGAAGGGACGAGGCCGCTGAGGGGCCAAGGGGACCAAAAGGAAATAAAATAGGTAAAAGAAACTGAGAAGCAAAGGCGGAACAGCTTAAGGAGCAGACGCTGATGGAGGTCAGTGTAGCAGCAGCCACATCTCAATTGAGGTGCTGAATACCTGAGTGTGCAGAGTCTGCTCAGCTTGTTCCCAACGCTTGGGGTTCATGTATTCGTGTGCTCGTCGGAACTGTTTTGACTATGTGCCTGTGTGCCTGTGGGGTTTAAACATCAGATGGACCCTTTTCTTGGCGTGATTGTCGCTGGCCTCTCACCGACGCTGGACCTGGAGACGCTTACATGTCCCGTTTACACAGTACCGGCCGGTAATATCGCACCCGGGAGAAATGCCGGGCAATCCTGGGGCAGAATGTGGGGAGTGTGTAGGGCGAGAGAGCAAATCATATCCAACATCTATACAATATACTTGCGCCGTTTATCAAGTCAGACCACTCATGCAACTGAGACGGCGAACTGACTCAGTACGAAGTGCCCAACTATACTGATGCACATAGGTATGTGGGAGTTCAGGTATTATTGCGAGGACGAGTTCTAAAAGTGTTGGATACCCTGGACCCCAGTTTCGGAATGCTTCCAGAAATACCGAAGTTAGTGGGACCTCAAGGGCCCCAAAGCAGCCGAGATCGACTTGTAAACGCTTTATTTCGATGTGATAGCCCGGCCCGGCGTCATCAGCGCAACCTTGGGGGAGAAAGACTTCACCTCAAAAATTATCCCTGCACCTTCAAATCATTCCATGTTGTGAAGGTCCATCCCGATTTTTCACCTAGTCGGCGATTCGGCGTTGTTATGGGCCTACAGCCTGCGCTTGCGGCGGGGAAAGAGAGAGTTTGGAGTCTGGAACAACGGCAGGGATGCGCTCGCATTGCGGAAGGCTGGGGAAAAGTTTGCTGTGACGTCATTCTTATCTGGCCCCTTCTCGGGATGGAGACCCCTGTACCACTTTCAGATCGGGACTTTGAGCGGGGGGAGCTGAGCAAAGCTGATTTTTATTTAATTTCTGATGGTTCGATCTCGTCGACCCAAGCAAGCACGTTGGGATGCGAATTCGCCCAAATCCGTAAATAGTAGCTATGTCACCGATAAGTTGGTTTGCAAGGAGCAAGAAGGGCACCCAGACCGGCACATTCCGTTGCTGGAGTGTGGTGTTCGTCTGTTTGGGCACGGATGTGAAAGGGGCGTGCCAGTCAAGGCTTCCCGGGGTAATCCCTGCATTTAATACAACATCACACATCCAAAGATTGAACGGAACAGTCGCGCGAGACCCATACTTTCTGTTTGCTCACAGACCCTGGGGCCGCGGTTCTGAGCCACAGCGTCATGTCATACCCACAAAGCTGCCTTTCTCGAAAGATTCGCTCATGGTTCGAAAGGCTCGTCGTCAGTTGAACAGAGAGACAGTGTGGCCATTGGGAAAGGAGTACAGTACATACTAGGTAGTTAGGGTTGGTGTGGCTTATTTTGAGCTATGTGTGGCGAACCGGCCGGGGCACAGCCATGACATGCTGTCGCAATGCGTGGCGGTGGGGCTGGATAAAAGTACCAGTACTTTATCCGTGTCACCTCTCACCACTCTCGCTTCCCGAAGCTCCCCGATAAGAGAACATCTTGCGACTGCTCCTGCAATGGAAGTACCTTACGAATAGTCCGCACGCCAAGTGCCAGTATCGAACAACCCAACCTATTCGCACTTCGCATGTATGTACAGTAATGGATTACTAAATTCTAGGGAGGGATGCCACCGAGCCACCCCATGCCCAAAAGGTGTTCGACATGCTGCGGAAATAATGCCCCGATATAACGTTGTCTTATTCGTTGCAACCCTTGTAATCATGTCCCGTTAATGGAAACATCCCTCCGGAGCAAGCCCCCCTTGCTACGTCTTCGAGGCACCCCATCCGTCTCCGCAAACAAAAAAGCAGCCACATTTTCGGTACTCCTCCGGGGTTCGGCGGGGTTCCCGTTCAGCGCAATTGGGTGTGATGGTACCTGCTTTGCGCTCGATCTTTCTAGCATTGCCTGCAGTCTTCTGTCTCGAAGTCTCCTTCCATTTCCCGCGGCCTGCTCCACACCTTCCTCCGCAGACACACAGGTGGACCTGGGCTCGCTCGGAATCGGCTGCATTTATTCGACAGTGGAGTCTGCGACCGAGTTGGTATATACGGACAGCCCCGAAGGCCACCTACCCGCACCTCCCCTCTTCGATACGGTCGCGACCCTTCTTGCCAAACTTTTGAACTTGCTAAACCACGGCCGGGCGCTTTGCCATCTCCTCTCTTTTTCCACCCAGACGACTCTCGTTTTCGATACCTTGTCCTTCGATCGCGCGCACTTTCCCCAACGGCTCGGCTCACTCGCTTCATTGTGACACGCCAGGCGAAAACATTGGGAACAAACGGTCCTCCTTCGCTTGCCTGCATGACGGCTGTGCGCGCCTGAAGTTTTTTTTTTTTTTAAAAAAAAAAAGGTGTAAAAGAATAAAGGGAGAAAAAAAAAGAGAGAGAGAGAAGCCGCATTAGGCATTCTCACGCACGTTTCGCACGGCCGACAGGAAGTGCTCGGACTGTCACGAGTTTTGTGCCGTCGTCTCCGGCCGAGCCGACATCGTCGCACTCATGTTCCGTCAACGGTAAGTTCGAGGCCGCCACTTTCCCCTTCAACACCGAGTCAGAATGCGCGGGCCTCCCGACCTCCTCGACCCACAATGCTCCACCCTCCTTGTGATGGCCTCATTGCTTACACCGAGTGTCATACAGAACAAGTTCGCAAAAGCCCGGCGATGACCTGCTGGCCAACTTCAGGCAACAATTTCCTGAAGTCGCCGTCGTCGGCTCATCCGCCACTGCAGCCGCTCCGGCTAGAACGGCGACCGCGGGGCAGCATGCCGATGTTCCCGGCACCGGACCGGAAAGGTGCGTCTTTTCACTCTGGAGTATTTTATCCCTCTATTCTTCTTCGAGGAGCTCCCTTTCAGCGGCTCGCAGACGTCGGATGTGTATGCTTCGGTGACGTCGACCCCTTAGGGCGTGATAACTAACTTTCGGCCCCACAATGTAGGTCCCATAGCATCAGCCATGAAGCATTCCGGGATCAAGACCCGACCCCACGGGCATCTAACGACCCCTGGCGGTTCACTCCGTCCTTGCTAGACGCGGGCACATTCTCGTTCACCAACTTCCCAAACCAGGCCCCAGGCTATTATGCCCCTACCCCAGGGGGAACCAATACTCTCTACCACCCGCAGGCTGGCGACCTTCACACGCCCACCTTGGGTCTGGGCATGGGCCTTGGGACTCCATTGTCTATGCCAAATTCTGAGGGCGCAATACAGTCGGGTGCGGTGCACGCAACCGCAGTACACCCAGGCGCGGGTCCCATGGATATGGGTGGTTTTCATCATGGGTTTCACCAGCAGCCTTTCCAACAGTACAATCCCTTCATCCAGGCCCCTCCACCACAGCCGTCTTTCGCACCATCGTCATTCATGCACCAAGATACCGGTTATGAAACAATGGATCAGGGGTCGCCGATGGACTCTGAGCATGCCGATGACCGCATTCGAACTATCGACGCAAATTTCCAGACCCAAACTCCCATGGTCGCTTTCCAAACACGACAGTTTGGGATGGCCACAGCCGTGCATATCCCAGCATCGGCCGAAAAGTTCCGCTTCCACACAGCTCTCAACGCTCCGACGGCTATGATCAAGCACGCCGATGAGATACCCGTTACCTACCTAAACAAGGGCCAGGCATACTCGTTATCCATCGTGGATACGATGCCTACCCTCCCCATTGTTCCCGGCACGCGATTCCGGACGTTTGTGCGAGTCTCATTTGAGGACGAACAACAGCGGGCGAAACCGGGGGTATGCTGGAGCTTATGGAAAGAAGGGCGAGGCACAAACGAGGCGCACCAAAGGGGAGGAAAACTACAGGCGGTCGAGTATGTTGAGGCGGGGCAGCCGGCGGAAGGTGACGACAAGAAGACGCGCATTGAGTTAGAAACCTCATCATTTGACGGTTTCTCGGTCATTTGGACCCCTGGTGTGAACGGGACCGCCGTTGAGTGCAACATTGCCGTCCGCTTCAACTTCCTTTCAACCGACTTCAGCCATTCCAAGGGAGTGAAGGGCATCCCCGTCAGGCTTTGCGCCAAGACGCACCTGTTCCCAGCGGACGGGTCGTCCCCCTCCGATACCGCCAACGCACCCGAGATTTGCTACTGCAAAGTCAAGCTGTTCCGCGACCATGGCGCTGAGCGCAAACTCTCTAACGACGTGGCGCACATCCGCAAGACCATCGACAAGCTGAAGCAGCAAATTGCGCAAGCCGAGAGCGGCATGAAAGACTTCGGCAAGCGCAAGAGAACGGGCGGTGGCTCGCAAATGAAGGGTCAGAACGGGCAACGGCCCGGCAAGGTGCAGAAGCACAAGCGCACGTGGTCCATGTCCTCTGCCAGCTCAGCGGGCGGCGGTTCACGGGCACCTCTGGAGGAGGATCTCCACTTCAAGCTCCAAACTCTTCAGGACATGTTCACCAGCACCCGGCCCGTGAGCATATTATACCTACGTGGCGAGCCCTCGGACGACCCCGACCTCCACCCAGTCTCCCTTCCCGGCGACTCCCTCGATCTCAGCAAGGTTGAATCGCGCGACAGCAACACTTGGCGCAGCGGGCGAAGCTCCGTCACAGGTTCCTCGCTCGTCTCGCCCTCCCCAAGCTCACTATCGCTACATTCACAAACCTCCATCGGCGGCAAACCGCCCCAATGGCAGGATTACCAAATGGGCGGCAACACCTCGGACCCTTCGTCACGCGACAATCTTCATTCCCACCAACATCAACCCACTAGAGTCCGCCAGGTTGACGAGGCAGGCAACCTGACAGGCTGGATCGAAGCCCTCGGCGTCGACGCCGCCTACCGCCCACCGGCGGACCGCGCTACCCCCAAGCCCGTTGCGTGCTTCTACGTCGCGCGTCGCACGTCCGCCAACGATGCCTCTTCGGGTGCCGGACAGGAGCTCCACCGCGCCGTCTACCTCACGCAGCGCTCGCTGGGCGAACTAGTCCGGCGCCTCGCGGCCAAGTGGCAGTTTGACGCGGCCCGGGTGATGCGCACCGTACACGTAGTCGAACCGCGCGGTCTCGAGGTTGAGATGGACGACGACGTCGTCCGCGAGCTCCCTGAGGGCCTGGACATGACGCTCGAGATCGCCGAGATCGGCAGCCCACCGGCTGGTGGCGCCGTGAAGCGCGAGTGGGAGATGGCGCTCGACGCCCCCGGCGAGTCGGACCTCCCGTCGCCCGAAAGCAATTCCGCGCTCGGAGTTATTGAGCTGCGGCTGCGATACTAGTGGGTTGTGATTACTTATGTTTTTCTGGATCTTGTGTGGGTGAGGATAACTTGGTTTGGGCTGGGTGGGGAACATACATGCGTGGATAAGGATGGTCGGTTGGGCGTCAAAGGCTCGGGCGCGGTTTGGCTCGGCCGGTTTTGGGGGGATGACTCGGTTGGCGGTAGCTGAGGCACACATCAAAATCGCGGGTGCTGGGCTGCGGTGTATATCACGCACTCTTTCGGGGCGTTGAGCTGGGGATGGACGGGCGGGGCTTTGGTGATTACGGTCTTCTATTTCTCTTACTCTTTTTTTTTACGAGATACCAGGTCGCTCGTTGGGCGGCGGACGTTGTCTTGGCTTGTTTGGTTTTTATTGTCGGTTTATTCTTCTTCTCTCCTGCCATCTTTAGTACCTAGAGGAGATGCGTAGGTGGTTTATAGTCTGTCGGTGCGATTGTTGGTTGTCGGCGGTATTTTGTGCTCTTTCCGTCTTCTGGTTGGCGGTTTATAAAGGCTGTATGAGGTTGTTTTCTGCTGCTCTTGGTCGTGATATTCTCTACAATGTTTGTTTACTCTGTTAGTAATGTTCTCGGTCGGGATGGTTAGAAGATCCACCCCAACCTGGGCCTTTATATCACTCTCGAGCACGTCTAAACCTCCCGCCCTCTCTCTCCCACTTCGATGATGTCTTTCCCGCTTGATGCATAGGTGCCTACCCTACATAACTCCCTTCATACTCCACCTCTTAACATTTTACTCTATGTATTAGCCCAAAGCTGACCGCTTGGTTCCCTTGCCCATCGCGGCCCATCGCGGCCCGCCGTGGCCGCCCGACCCCTGCGATGTGACGCGTGAGCTGGGTGAAAAACTTTTCTTGAGATCGGGATCGGGCTGACGATCGAGCTGAAAATCGAGGACCGGGGGCCCAGGGCGTTGGACCCGGCGGGCCCCCTTCAAACGGGCCGCTCATCAAACGAGGTGCCATTGTTTTCGTGCGTGGCTGGGTGAGGTCGTGATTGGGTGGGGGGGATGACACTCATTTGGCGGTGCTTATTGTTTTTTTTTTGTTTTTATTTGGGGGGCGGGGGCTTATTAGCCGCGTTTGGGGTATGGTGTCATGTTTAACAGCCGCTCAGTTTCGGGTGGTTTCCGAATGGAGTTTTGATGAGTGTTTGTTCGGGTCTGGGATGTTGGGAAATGTAGTGGAGGGGGAAATGCTCCGGCGAGGAATCGAGCGAGGTCCTTGCCTGGCTGCTTTGGGGTTTTTATGGAGCCCACAAAAGTTCTATGGGCATCTTTGAGTGGCAAAAACGAAACATTCTAGTGTTATTAATTCATAGCAGGGATATCCCTAGGTTTAGGAAAGAAGACCATGCTCTTGGAGAGCCTGCTTGAACTCCTCCTGCGACGCCTCGGACGTGACGACGACATACACCGAGTACGGCGTGGCATTCAGCGAGTCCACCTTGCAGACACCTGGTCCCCTCTGCAACAAATGGCCAATCCGGATGATATACTCGCTCAAGCTGCGGGTGCTGTAGATGGTCTTGCTGACGACGAGGAACTGGTCGCCGCGCCCGGTGGCGAACCGGTTTTGCCAGTAGACGGTGATATTCGGAGGACCGCCCTTCATCAGTCCGGTGTGGGCCATGACCTCGCCCGTGTCGAGATTGTGGTATTTGCCGTCGACGATAGGGTAGCCGTCGGTGGTCCATGGCTGTGTTTGTGGTAGGCTTGCCTCGAACGCTCTGAAGTCGGCCGGTGGAGGGTTAGGGGGATGCTCGGGTTCATTGCGTGCAGCTTCGCTGGATGATGGATTCATGGTTCCAATCTGCGCGCCGAGTTCCATCTCGTGCGTCTTGCAAAAAGTTCAGCCTTGACTCGCTTGGAGGGGATTATCAAATCCTTTTTACCAGTGAGTTGCCGCCCTGGCTCAGATGTTGTTGCGCTTTGCGAATAGGTATCCAAGATTTGCAGGAGACAAATACGGGGCAGCGAAGATTATAAAAACAACCCAAATCAAAGCTGCCATACTCATCAGGCAGAAGGCCGGACACGTTGAACTTGGATGGTCACGCCCATCGGGTTGATCAAAGCAGATAGGAAAATCCAACAGAAACTCTAGGCAGACACATACTTCTTGTGAACGTTTTCGGAAAGTGCGAAGTGATTCGTCACACCCACTCAGATTTCGATCATTTTCAGGTGTGCCAATTGGCAGGTCAAGACTTCTGCCTAAATACCTACCTATCTATCAACGATAGGTACCTAACTTGGAATCTGTCTCGGCCCCCAATGCTTTGCAGAGGTTCACTGTAAAACACACCAATTGTTGGGTGCGTGGCGTTGTTGACGAGGTAAAAAGGTAAGACAACTTATCGCCTGAAGACTCAGAGGCTAAACATCAGATAGAAAAGGCTTCTCTTGAAGTGGGAGGAGACTGGAAGGATGAAATGTAGCTTCAAGGTAGTGGAATGGTCGCGGTAGGTCGAGTTTGAATACATGTACATAAGGATTGAAAACATCCCTCAAGCACTCACTTATGTCTATTCACAGGTTCGCCACGGCAACCTCCAGTACAAAACACCACCGATAATTTTCAGAATTTTGAATTCAAGGGTCCAGGAATCGGGATTCAGGGGCTAGGTCTGCGGCCGACTCGCCGACTTACATTGAAGGTCGGACAGCCATTGAATACGAGGCCGCATATTCAGGTCTTCGTCCTTGACTAGTATACAGATATTTATTGCAACAGAATCATGTGGCCGTCGGGGAGGCCGCCCACTTGGCCAAATTTTACTCCTTTCGTACCGTGAGTCCCGCCCGCCGCCACCGCATTTGATAACCTCTTCAAGGTGAAAAGTTTTGTGGGATCAGGTGGTGGGTGTTTGATTCAGTCCTTCTCATGTTTTGGTGGTGTGCTTGGTGCTGATTTGACTGACCCCTGCTCCTTAAATAGCAACTCAAATCCCGGCCCCACGTCCTCTCTGCTTGCATGTGCGGAGGATGGACGGATGGCTACTGTGTTCGGCCGCGCTGTGGCGTTGGAGGACTGGAGAAGAGCGCGCTGGCGCACCGAGGTTGTTGGTGACCGTCAGCCCGGACCGAGACCGCCAGTCTGGCCCCGGGGACGTTCCGAGGGGCACAGTTCGTGCAGCATGCACACCGATCACGATGCGTTGCGACCTCCCACGCCCTGGATGTACAAGCGGGCCGCAATTGCGCTCCTTGGCGTCCCTTTGTTGTCACCCGCAGGGACGACGTACCGGCTAGGTAGCGCGGTGGCCTCCAGCGGTCATGTCTCAGGGGTTATGAACCCATGACAACTGAGCACAGGGCCAAACTACTCGAACACGGGCTGCAACTTGCAACTACTTGTGACGGCCTCGCCGAACTCGAGAAAAAAGGGGGCATGCCTCACATATTGAGTTTGTATCTCGTGCGAGATACTCGTGGACGGGGAATCGACCGAGTGACCCTCGCGATACAACCCGCCCCGCTGACCCAGAATCAGAAATGTTTCACTTCATCTGCCTGTCTACGGGCACGCCCCCCTCATAGCCGTTGCGCGTGGTTGCGAGCTCCGAATCGGGGCATGTCTGTGTCGATCACCAAGCGGCGGGACGCCGGGGAGCGGTTCTCGGGACGGCGAGCTGCCGCGCGTACGGACGGGGTATCTGGCCAATGGGGTCTAGGGGACCGGGTGTATGCAAGACGAATGGGTGGTGTTGTGTTTTCCTGTTGCTCGCCACGGGATGCTCTTGTGGCAGGTGAAATAAGGGTCCTCGAGGTCGGGCCGCGCATGTGTGGGTGTATTTCTCTGTATGTGCATACATAAATAATCCCAAGGAGTCTTGCAACAAAAGAGAAACAACGCCATGCAAACTAACTGTCCGGAAACGTCAATTCCCGAAGATAGACGGCTACGCTATCGTTAAAAGAGATCTTAGTCCGTTGGCCACCAACACCACTAACATCCCTTTTCTAGGCCTATCCCCGTCACCCCGACCTCGACCTCAGCACGAGCTCAGGTGCTCAGGTATACACTCACCTTCTACAGCCGATACAAGCCTTCCTCGCGCACTCGCACCAACCAATCCCCTCCGAAACCGAAAACCCAACCGACCGCAGTTAGCCAGTTCCCAACGCCACAGTCGGACCGACCGGCCACGCCCAGACTCAGCAACACACCGCTCCATATGTCCCCTCGCCACACCGCGCGGCCAGGCGCCGGGGAACTTTTCCTCCCACCCACTCACCACCATTGATACAAGCAGCAACCCCAAAACCCACCCAAGTATCCGCAAACATCCACAATATTATATCATACCATCATCCTGTGGATCAAGCGCTGCACCGCCATAGGTGGCGCACCACCGTAGCATCAAGGGTGGGAGGGGCGACAAATTAAGCCAGACCGCAAAACTGTCCCACCATCAAACACCACCATATCACTGCACTTCAACAACGCTCATCCGCTTAAAGAACGCGTTGGAATTAGAGGCAAGATATCAATGAACCCAATAGACTCGTTTTTGAAGAAATTGCGAGAAAATACCGGCACAAACTGCCCTCTTTGGTGGTGGTTGATGGTGGGTGAGGATGTTTCGCGGTAGGGACCTTTTTTTGTCAACCACTTTGGGAGGGTGTAAGTGGGTTGGGTGGCGGGGGTGTGTGACGAGCAACACCGGTTAAGTGACTGGGGTGGGTGTTTTCAGGTAAATACGCTCAGATGACATAACTTATAAGGGTGAAAGCCACCGCACTCGCCACTACGTGTACCAGTACTTCGGTAGCTATTCGGCCTCGCCACAGCGCCACATGAGAACGCTGGGGGGGGGTTGTGGTGGGAAAAGGGGGCACGTGGGGGGGGGGGGGGGAGGGGGGTTCTTGCCAGCGTTTTTGTGGGAACGTGCCTGTGTCCCTTTCGTTTTTTTTTTTTTTATTCTCGTTTTTTTCTTTTTTCAGTTTTTGTGTTTTTTGATATTTTTTTTTCTCCTTTTTTTTTTT
>NT_165982.1:481661-540035 GCF_000143365.1 Chaetomium globosum CBS 148.51
TGCTTACGATGAGTTGCTTACTTCATATGTGCTGACTTACGGGTGGAGGGTCAAGATGCTCATCGACTTTGACTTCAGCTTCACTTCGTAAGCAGATCACCTCCATGGGCGGGATACCTCCTTACTTTTTGACCTCGGCTCATCATTTGTGAGCCCCATGCCGGCCGCGGTGTCCGAAATGTCAAACTTTCCTATCCCACAGCCATCAAATGTCCTAGGAGCTTGGATATAGGCTCCAATTCTATAACTACCTATGGAACTTTAGTCATCTAAAGTTGGCCTCCCGAGGTTGCTGTTTTGAACAATGAGGATATTCGCATTCTGAAACAGAGATAGGATCCCTCAATCAGCAGGTGGGCGGGTGATCGACATGGTGGCGGATAAGACGACGTCATCCCTGCATGCCACACCGCTGTCGGCCAACCACCATTTTACCCAGACGACGGCATGGATCAGGGCTTTAAGTGGGAAGGAAGCTTACCCTGGGCCAACACCATCACATGTCCACAAGGGCCGACGCCAGCGGTTGATACTCGATCGCAACTTCAGTCCCAGGCACAAGAAACTGTGAAGAAACCGTTCAATTTGGTCAATCAAAACAAACAGCAAATATTACCTAGACAAATGCCCAACCAACTCCATGGGTATCAACCACCATCCTAATCATCAATCGTCATGAAAATGAACCAGACGAGGCTAGACCTAGGGTATCAACCTCCAAGCTCTAAGCTCTAAGCCCGCAAAACTCTAACTACTAGATCTCGAAAATCTCTCTACCTAGTGCTAATTACAGGAGAACCGAGAAAGTTGTATGTGCGTGAGCAAGAAAATGGATGTGAAGACCCAAAACGCCCCAGTGAAGTCCGTACCATGTGAGATGTGAAGAACAAAAGGAAGGAGAGAGAGTAAGAGCAAAAGAAAGAGAGGGTTCCCCAACCCAATCGGTTCCAATCCCGTTCCAAGACTCCAAAGGCCAGTTCATCTATAAGCCGCCCTGTCCATGCTGAATGAGTAAAAGAGAGACGTGAGAAAGGCTCCCCAACCCAGCTCAGCGTCAATCAAGTCCAATACCCCGATACATGCTCGAGGGAAGGCCAAGGGTAGGAAAGAAGGAAAAGAAGTGAAAGGGCTCCCCAACCCAGTCGGTCAATATCGATCGATCCCGTTACTCTGATGTGGCACCCCATCCGTCTTCTTGATGTGGTCGGTGGTGATGTCCCGTCGGTTTTACCAGGGCAAGATCCGCGATGATGGATCTGAGTTTGTGCGTGATAATAACGTTAGAAAGACAGAAACAGAGAAAAAGTCATCGAGTTGCTGCAGCCTTGATGTGTGGTAATGTGAGATGTCATGCCATCCACTTTTGTTCCCGGTATCGTAGGTAACTCAGAGTGCGACGACCGCGATCGGTATCGACGAACCAGCTCCGCTCCGAATGGCGGTGATAAAAGAGAAGGCGTACCGACTTGAGTTGTGCGGGTTGTGGAGACGAGGCGAGGCGACGCTGCAGCGAGAAGAAGCAGGAAAGAGACCAGGTTGGAAATGTGTAACTACTCTGACATGTGTGACATGCACGTCGAATGGAGACCTTTTCGATCGAAGGATGATAGATCGGGTGACATCTACGGGGCAAAGGACGATAAATCGTGACAGCGCTTGTCTCTTGGGAAGAAAAGAAATGCCGGTGGTAATTGTCAATGGGACCTCTTCGATTGAAGGATGATAAGTCGTGACGTTCGCCGGCTCGTGGAAAGGGAAAAGGTTGAGGGTTCGGGAGTATGCGTGACTTCGTAATTTCGTGACTTCGTGATTCATGATGGTGTGGTGATAGTTTGCTTCAAGAGGCGATGGCAGAAGTATTTGCCGGGTTTGGGCCTCGAGCTTGATGAAGAAGTCAGGACAGTTATTTCTCCTTGCCACGCGGATGGGAAGCTGTGTGGTAAAGTGCCTCAGCCGACGGACTCTTGAACGGGCACTGGTTCAGCATTGCCACGTCGCCCGTCGCTCGGGGTCGATGTGAACCGAAACCGATGCCGGGGTTGAAACCGAGGAACTGCTTCCCCGCAATCAGCTGCCAGACCATCCAGTAGATATCCTCCAAGGTCGGGTCGCAAGTCTCGCGCCAGACCGGGGCGACCGGGCCATAATAGCGCGCCTCAATGCCGTCTGACCAGTCGAACTTCATGGGCATACAGTTCTGAACTTGCTGTCGGGGGAGGCCCTCATACTTGCCAGGTTTGGCGCCCTTGTTCCGGTACGCACGCTTGCGTTCGTCGCGCCATTTGGCGCGCTCTTCGAGAGGAGGCACGATCCAACCACCCTGTCCGATGATGGTACCGTAGCGGTCCTTGACACGCGGGCCCGTGAATTCGTTGACGATGTTGTTGTTGTCAGGGAAGGCAACGACGCGGACGCTGTAGACGAAGGAATTCTTGATGCGCTCGATAACCTCGGGTTCCTTCATGAAGGCAAATGTGTGCTCGAGCTCCTCGCGCTTGGCGTAGGCAATGCGGTCGAACTCCTGGCGGTGGTGGTGCAGGTCGGCGGCGCTGACAGCCGGAGTGTGGTGGGCGGGCATGAGCGCCTCGAAGGGATCAACGCCGTCGGCTAGATAGACGGTGCCTTCATCCTCGTACGACTCGGAGGAGGAGTCGGATACATCCGAGGGAGGGGGGTCGATAGACTCGAAGCTGCCGGAAGCGGGGAGAGGCTGGCTGCGAGGGATGCCGGGACGAGGGGTGCCAGGATCGGAAGGAGCCTCGGCGTCGTCGGTGCCGCTGCTCTGCTGGCCGAGAGCGAGGTTGTCAATGCTGGGGAGAGGAGTCCGCTGCTGCGGGGTGGCCTGGGCGGGCTCGGAAGAGACGATGAGGGGAGCGCCGGGATTGCTGTCGTCGGCTTGGTCTTGGGGAGCGACGGCCTTTCCCTTGCCCTTGTCGGCCGAGCACGTCGGGACTTTGAGGGAAGCAGTGGGGGTAGGAGTGGCATACTCCTCTTCCTCGACCTCCGGGATGGGCTCGGTGTTGACCTGGCCCGGAATGGGGAGCTCACGCGGCGCCTGCCCAGGAACCAGGGAGGGGACGACGGGGGGGACCACCATGGGGGTGATGGCGGGAGCCTTCTCGTCGTGTAGGGGCAGCCAGACAAACGCCGGGCTGATGCCGCATTTCTCGAGAAGCGCCTCGTCGGCGCCAGAGATCCTCTTGATTTGGATCTCGTAGAAGAACTGGCGGAACCCCTTCTGGTCGTTCAGCCAGTCGCCGTAGAACATTGCCCTGTTCCACTGCGAAAAAAGACGCGATGGTTAGCGGGGCTGTTTCCTGGAATCGCTGGCAATCGGGAACGGTCGGGAAATGGCAAAAGTAAAAAAAAGCCAGTTGCATGACATACCGTTAAGGTCTCATCCCACTGGCTTACGCCGTGGGTGATCCGCATGACCGTCCTGGCCACGCTGTCGCTGAGGCGCCGTTCCTCGGCGCTCATACCTCCATGGGCGGCGGCAGCTCCCTCCTTCTTGGTGGGATCGTTGGGGTTCCCAGCGATCCTAGGAGGAGAAATAACGCGTGGTTAGCGATGATTTTTTTTTCCCCGCGTTTTCGCGCCTTCGCGCTTTTGGAAGTCGGAGTGGTATAGTGGGCTGGAATGGGATTGAACTTACCAGTCGATGTGAAGAATCTTGCGATTCTTCGTCTTGTCGTAGTCCAGGAGAGCCTGGAACTTCTTGTGCATGGTGGCCACCACCTGGTCGTGGTGGTGGCCGAGGAGCCACGCGTTGGTCTCCTCCATCTTCCCCCGATCGCTGTACTCGCTCGACACCTCGGGGAGTGTCGAGCGGCCGGAGGCGGCCGAAGAAGAGGGCGACCGCGGAAAACCCGTGGCCGGGGGGAAAGGGAAGAGCCCGAAGGCGGCAGAAGAGGACGTCGAGGAGGGTTGCTCCTCGGTGGTGGTCTTGGGCTGGGGGCTGGTGGGCGCCTCTGGTGCAAGCGAACAAAGTCAGCTTTTCTGTTGTTTGTGAGAGTGAAGAAAGAGAAAGGAAGATCGATTTTGCAGGAAAGCAAAGGAAATTTATAGACTTGTGGGCAGGCGGGGGTCCAGGGCTGATTGCTGCACAGCGCGTGAGTGGCCGCCTTGATGTCAGTGTCGGAGGCATAGGTTCAGACCACAAGTGTTGAGTGCGTGCTGATTCCCGAATGAGGGGCTATAGCAAAGCCAGAGTACTCTTGACTGATGCCTTCCACTCAGTGAAATCACTTCATTGTCGTAAGTCATTCTCTACTGTGAACGCAGCCCAGACTGCCCGATGGTCCTCATGGTGGCCTCTTGGCCACCATTTCGCACGTTCCTCTTGGAGTATCTCATCGCCTCATCGCAGTAAACTTACCAAACCCAGGAGGGGGCCGCAGGCCCGGCGGGCGAGCACCGCGGTGCTGCTCCATCTTCCTAATGAATAAATGTTAGCTCATTGCCCAACCAGCAGCTTAATGTGACCAGAGAACCAGGTGTCATATGAACAAGGGAATAGAGGGCAAAGAATTAATGAGGACAAAATGTGAATCAATGAAGTACACCTGTCTGGCCGGTAAAAGACAGCGTCTTAGAGAAAAGAGGCCATCCTCATGCCAGACTCAGACTTGCTCAGTGCCAATTCTGAACGGCCCCGAGTCGACCACTTGGAGGATTTGCACCGCCGAGCACCGCCTAGACCAAATGGACCCGCGTGGATAAAAAAAACGATGCCGTCGTGCTGATAAAAATGACACAGGAGAGAGATGAGATAGACTTACACTTCCTTGTCGCTGTCTTCCTTGTTAAAAATTGAAAAGAATTTAGTCGCCGGGACGATGGGAAGACAGCGATGAAGTTGGCGATGATTAAGAAAAGAAGGAGAGATCGAGAACCAGAAAACAAATCTGAATTAAGATATATAGTTGTGGGTGCACGGTCCAAGCGTTACTGATTTGGATCCAGGGCAACGCGTTGACAACTCTCCGTTCTTTCCTGCCTGCCAGTGACTAGTGCGTAGTTTTCCGTCTGATATCTCAGGGCCTTTAGTTTAGCCCTGTGGTTACCCTCTCTTTCTCTGAGTTGGTAGGGCAGTGAAATGCCAAAGGATAACCTTTACTCACAGGTGGGAACAAATGTTCCTGGTGTTGATGGCGTTCACAGGACCACAATCGCTGGGCCAGACCAAAGCATGGATAATGCGGAGCAAGACACAGCGAGCAGACATCAAAACGTGTCATCCGTTTCAGGGATTAGAGTATAGGGTCTCTGAAGAGACAAGTTACGTGTATCAAAATCTTGTGTGAACGTTCTCTGGTCTTGAGCACAGTGGCTTCTACGCCTTGCACCCGGACGTGATTGAGTATCTGGTAACAAGAGAAATGTTCCCAGCTCCTAAGTCACACTGCCATTCGGTTGATGTGACCTTCGAAGTAGTATAGACAGCAAAGGAGAGAATACCCAAGCAAACATATAAGCTTGCATTTGTGGGCTGTTCTGTTTTTGTGTGGAGAGATAGACTTCTGCTCTGATGGGGAGCCCACCGCCCTCACTGCTTCCAAATTGTAGGTGGCATGGGACTTTGGCAGTCTCCGCATCACCTGGGGCTGCCTGGGGTTGCCTGAGGTAGGGGAGAGAAATTGCTTAATGGGATACGTGGGGTCTAACTCGGAATATGCAACCTGTTGACTGACATATTCCAGGTTCCCCCAGCTCGAGCAAGTCAACAAACAAGTAAACAGAGAGGGCAAGCCAGGGCAAGTCAGGGATAATGACAGGGAGACGTAGGGTGTACTGTGGTTGGATGGGCTTGGGAAAAAGCCATATATTGTCCTCTCTATTACCGAAAGGGTAGGTCGGGGCAGACATATTGAGGTCATGTGTTGTTTTTCCCCAACCCATCCGAATTCGGTGACGGGATGGTCAAAGGAATTGATTGAGGGACGTTGATGAGGCTGAACAAGCTGCCCAAATTAGAGTAGCGCAAAGCCGTTGGTGCCGCCACCCGATGGATCCCCCCCACCAGCGGCTTGTTCCGGGGGAGCCAGCCCCCGCCTGCTACCATGGCCCCGATCGCCTCAACGGCGCAGATCCGATCTCGATATTCCAGGGCTGACGACGGGGGAAGGACATGGCCAGTGATCTTTCTTCTACTCAAACCCGTGTGCTACCCTCTTGTAGTTGAAGCAACTTCCCAATTATGTGGGATTTGAAAGAGGGTCCCTCATGTTTGGCGCTCTGAAAAGATGTCTTTTTGTGGCCCAAATCGCGTCATGGATTGGCCTCATGGCTAGGTGGTTACTGCCATCTTCATACAGAGCTGGATCTGCAAAAAAAAAAAAAAAAAAGAAGGGGTTTGGGAAGATTTTTCACAAGATAGGAGAGCCTTTGAAACGTTATGTATGTACCTACGCTTACTCAAGACGGAAAGAGGGTTTCCTAGAGCAGTGCATTCAATGTGCATTTGCCCGCAGCTCGTACGGCTTGATGCCCGACATGAAGTCACCTCCACGTTTGGGAATTGGAAAGCTTTGGGGAGCGGCCCATTTTTCTGGCTCACCTAATAAATGAAATTGCGTTCAAAAGACGGTCAAGAATCATGATGCTATGCCACACTAGAGAGGTATCTTGTCGGGGGAAAAATAATTAAATTCAACCTGTGGCCAAAAGCGATGCCCAGGGCGACTCCCGTCAAAGATGGATGGGGCGAGATCTGACGCCAAGAGAACCCAGCCAGCGAGGCTTGGCATCCAGAGCCGAGCATTTTAGCGGGGCCTGAACGGCCTCGACCAACCATGGACTTGGCCCCCTGCGGGTGCCACACAGATGGCCCCCGCCTGGCAACGCCTGAATCAGCATGCAGAAAGCTAAAAAAATGGTCGCGAGATTGTGGGACTGCCTCCCGTCCATTCTCACTCTTCGTCCCTCCCTCCCTTTCATTCTCTTCTTTCCTCCCCCGTTCCCAAGCCCACCCGGTCCAACGCGCACCGCCTTCGTCAACTCTCCCCAAGGGCCCTTCTCTTCTTTTTACTGTTCCCCCTCTTCCTGTCGGTCGGGTTTTCCATCGCATCCCTACTCCGCGGCCTCTTTGTCAACACCTCAAAGGCCCGCCTCGACACCTGTCCCATCGCCTCATCACCGCTTCCCTGCTGTCGCGTGGTAGGCTTTGCTGTGTCGCGAACCGATCCCCGAATCCCCGAATCTTCCGTGTCTCTGTCCTCAACAACCACGTACGTCCCGCCAGTCCATCGCGTAAAGGCCAGTTTTCTGCGGCGGCATCTGACTCTTCGATAGTCGGTCCAAGCCTCCTGATCGCCTTTGTCCTCGCATCCCATTGATTTGGCTCGGCTCCAGCGCTACGATTGAGAACGCAGTCATCCCTAGGGAGACAGCAAGAAGAACCAAGAAAACAACAGTAACACCACCCACATCTGCTTTCGCGACCACCTGTGGCTTTGACTAGTCATGGCGAATCCGTTGCAGTTTGCCTACCGAACCCAGAAGGCCATCGGTGTCTTCGATGCCGCCCCTGTCTACGAGGCTCTTCCTGGGTTCGAGAAGCCCGAAGGGAACCTCCGGTGCTGTGTCTACTCGCCTTGCGGCCGCTACTTCGCATACGCCTCTAATGAGGGTGTCGTTGTCGCTGATGCCTCGGTCGGCCACGTGCTGACCGCGCTCCCTATTGCCAACGCCTTCGAGCTCGGATTCTCCCCCCGAGGCAACTATCTGAGCACCTGGGAGCGGCCTGCCAAGGACGAGAATGGCGACGCCACCAAGAACCTAAAGATCTGGCGCACCATCGAGGACGTCGCCGACGGTGACGAGAAGGAGCCGCTCGGCAAGTTTGTCCAGAAGTCGCAGTCGGGTTGGAACCTGCAATACACGGCCGACGAGAAGTACTGCCGCCCCGCATGGTCACCAACGAGGTGCAGTTCTACAACAGCAACGACTTCTCGACTGTCTGGAACAAGCTGCGCGCCGAGGGTGTGACCGACTTCGCCATCGCCCCCGGCCTGAACCAAAACGTTGCCGTTTTCATTCCCGAGCGCAAGGTAAGCCGGTTAAAGAAATTTACAGGATGTCGCGATCTCGACGCTAACGTTTTCTCTGTAGGGTCAACCTGCTGCCGTCAAGGTCTACAACGTGCCGTCGTTCGCGAGCCCCATCTCCCAGAAGACCTTCTTCAAGGGAGATAAGGTGCAGCTCAAGTGGAACGCGCTGGGAACGAGTTTGATTGTGCTGGCACAAACAGAAGTCGACAAGTCGAACAAGAGCTACTATGGCGAGACGACCATGTATCTGTTGAGCGCCAACGGGTCGTTTGACGCTAGGATCACGCTAGACAAAGAGGGACCAATCCATGACGTTGCCTGGTCTCCCAACTTCGACCGAGTTCGGCCGGTCAATCTACGGCTTCATGCCCGCGAAGACGACCATCCTTCAACCACCGCGGCAGGACCATCCACTCGTTCCCGATCGGTCCTCGCAACACCATCATCTTTTTTCCTCTCGCGGTCTGGTTCACCCCGGCGGGCTGGGGGACGGTAACTTGGCCGGTCAGATGGATGTCTATGACTTGGAGAAGCAGCGGGTGCAGATCTGCACCCACGAGAGCGGCAACCCCAGTGTCTGCACCTGGAGCCCCGACAGTCGCTACATCATGACTGCGACCACGTCGCCTCGCCTCCGCGTAGACAACGGCATCAAACTCTGGCACGTCGGCGGCGGTATCATGTACAACGAGGATATGGTCGAGTTGTACAACGCCATGTGGCGTCCCATCCCCGCAGAAAATCTTCCCGCCGGAGATCCTCTGCACCCCGTGCCCACCCCGCACGCCTCCGGCATGGCGTTCCTCGGCACGGTCAAGACCCCATCCAAACCTGTGGGAGCCTACCGCCCGCCCGGCGCGCGGGGTGCCTTAACCCCGCTGCACTTCAAGCGTGAAGACGAGGGTGGTGCGGCCCACATCGTTAGCAACGGAACGGCCTCAGTCGGCCCCAACGGCTTCGGCCGTCCGCGTCACTTAGTCCCGGGAGCGGAGCCGGCCAGCCGTTCCGTTCCTGGCGCGGCGCCCGTTGATGAGGGCAACGCGGCCAAGAAGAACAAGAAGAAGCGGAACAAGAAGGCCAAGGAAGGTGATGCCGCCGCCACCGCCGCCAATGGATCCCCTACTGAGGGGGGGCTTGCGCCGTCTCCCCGCGAATACGGGAGCGCATCGGGCAACGAAGGCCGCAGCCCTGACCGACGGGGCCAACAGCACGCCCGTAGCCGCTCTCGCCAAAACAATGGCCCGCGCAACCGCACCAACGCGCAACGCGGCGCCTCTCGCAACCGCCCCAGCCAAGCTGGCCAGGGCGGTGGCTCGCCCGTCTCACCCGCTACCCCCGGCGACGCGGACGGAGCTGGTGGTGCGGGGGCCAACCCAAACGCTAAAAAGGTCAGGGCCCTGCAAAAGAAGATCCGCGCGATCGAGGACCTCGAGATGAGGCTTGCGGGCGGCGAGAAACTGGAGGAGACGCAGGTCAAGAAGATCAACACCAAGAAGTCTGTGGTTGACGAGCTGGCAGCGCTGGGTGAGCATGCTTAGATTGCCGTGCAGCTACGCGACGGCGCATGTTACGGAGGGAGAAGGAGATGGTGGGTGTGAAAGCCTCGGGTCTCCGACTCTTCTGGTGGGCCTATTATAGCAGGCCAGCGCCGCTTGTTGGTGGTGTGGTCTTACTTAGGTAGGTATCTCGCCTGCACGGTGTGGGAGCGGAGTTGGAGGGAGTTGGGGTTGGGTGTCTGGCCCAGCAGCGAAGTGCTTGCAGAGGTGCCGTGGACAATAGTTCTAGCGCATAGAAAAACATAAAATCACAACTCGATCGGGTCCTCTTGTTGCTGCTACTGGGGGGGGACGTGACTGGATGTTCCTTGACTTGGATCCAAACTCTCCGACACAGGCTAGGTCCAATCCCCAACCCACGCCCGAGCCATATCCTGCCCTTCGCAGAAGGCAGTACAATGTTGGATTCGGACTTCGAGAACGGAGCCGAATGCAATTTAGCCTGTTCACTGGCGGTCGACACTGACCCCATCTCTCTTCAGTTAAGAGTATCATGTAGTGACAACGAACGGGCTTTGACCCAGAACAGTATACTTGAAGAACAAATTTTGAATTCCGGAACTCGTTGGAGTCTCGCACCATCATCATCGCCCTGCTCAAATCTAGACCTTGCGTTCCTCAAACTTGATGATCTCCTACCAGCGTGGGTTGCGTCACTGCCATTTTTGCAGGCCTAAAAACAGGCATCACACCAACAGGAGTCAACGGAAATGATTACCTACCTACATATTGCCGCTAGTCTCTTAACCCACTTAACCCACATTCTGCTTCAACTTTGTCTTGCCTAAATTCAGGACATTGTACTTGAGCTCTGTCGGGCTCTTCGCGACGGTGCCGAGTAAAGTAGCAGTATTACAGAATAGGTAGAATGCCGCCATCCCGTAAAAGAGTGCAAGAACATAAATTTCTCCCTGGGCGGCTACGCGGTGGAGGATGACGCCTCTGATGAGGAATCCGATCTCCTCCCAACGAAGCAACAGCATTGCCTCCCTTGCATATTACTTAGGTCCGGCAGCACGCCGCTTGTTAGAAATGGTACCGCGTTGGTGACGGCTGGATGCCCTCCCTCCCTTTCTGTGTTCTTCTACCTGGACCTTTTTTCTTCTTGTTCATTTTTTTTTCCCCTCTTTTTCATATATTCAATCACCGTCCCCAACGCTTTCTTCGGTTTTACAATTCCTACTCTCAGGGTACACTCCAATGAGTTTCAATAGACATGATCACTTGCTGCGTTACAAGGCAACACCCACCCATAGAGTCTCACTCTACCATTCGGCCAATCATCACATCATAGAATCGGCTCTCGAAGTAGTTTTTTTTTACAATGAATCGATTGTTATTTTTTGTAATGAGACGGTGGTATCTCGTCATTTGACGTATTCCACCGTTATGCCAATCCTCCCAAGAACTGACGCCTATTTAAATGGCCGCGTGGTTTCAGTCCTACAATCGAAATCTCCTGTAGTTCGCAATTGCGTGGATGAAAATCGTGGCTTTCATTCGCCTCCAGCTGAGTTTTGAGCTTGGACAACCTAATTCTGGAAGCTGCTCCCAAAACAATGCCATGTATCGAAAACAATGCTGCGGCTCGCTGTTATTTTTGGCCCCGTTCTTTTGGGATAAACATATGGAGTTTGTGCTAAGATTTGGGTTATTAAGAAGTCCACATCCCCTCTTTTTCTGACCGCTGTTTCCTCGTGAGACAAAAACCGATACTGCGAATGTCGCTCAAAACAACGAATACCTCACAACTATTGCCTTTCCTAACGGCTGCTCAACATGACGTCACCCGTTTCCTCCGATACCTCCAATTCCAAAGGCGCAGCTATCACCGCACCCGCTAAGAATGACCAGGGCTACCACAGAGCGCCACTAACCTCTCTCACCGCGCCTTACCAGCCCGGCAGCGACTGGGACCGGGTGTGCGAGAACTTCATCGTCTTCCCGCCCGGGCGGAGCAGGCGAGGGACCAAGGGCCCGCGGTCGATGATAGCGGCCTGTACCCGCGTGCTAGCGGACAACATTCGTGACGTGTCCTTCGAGACGATCCTCGAACTCCCGGACCATTTAAAGCGCGCGCTCTTCCGAGAGCTGTATCCCAGGAACATGGCCCTGCAATCCTGGCGGGCGCTGACTGGGGCCTTCATGCCGGAGTTGTCCGCCCGCGCTGCCTCCGCGTCGTCGGGAAAGGGCAAGGAGAAGGAGTCACAGTTCACGGCGGAGATGGCCGTGTTTCGCTACAATCTGGAGATTGGCGCTCCGCAATGCAGGTTGAGCGCGTATATCACGCCGTTTATGGACTGGACGGATGGTCTCATATATTTTTCCATCGACAACGTCCCGCGTTTCCAGACTCACGAATTGGTAGCCCTGGCTAAGCTGCGGCAGTTGGCTGTGCTAGAGATCGTGGAGCGGGAGGACAGGGACAGCCCGGTTAGCGATAGGCTGTTTCGGGCATGGGGCGAGGTAGAGGGAGAGAGATTCCCAACCCTGCGCGTCTTGAAAATTGCGTCGAAAAGGCACCAGGTTACGGAAAGAGCCCTGCAATACGTGCTGCCGCTTCCGTCTCTGGAGATCTTTGATATCACGGCACTCCGTTCCTCGACACTGCGTAGTGATCAGGCCAAGGATGTCGCGAATCGCTGTGGCTGGAAAGTCGAGGAGGCAGGGGATAGGCGCTGGCGTTACGCAGAGAGGCAAAGGCCCCCCGAAATCCCAGAGAAAAGACTGTTCGTAGCATATGCCGACGCTTACCTCGACGGGCGAATCCCGGTGCATTGGACAGGTGCCTTGGGCTTGAAGAAGATGTTCGAGCAAGACAAGCAAGAGGTAGTCTGGGTTGATAACCCCCGACGGCTGCTGTATCCGGAAGAGGAGAAAAGCCGGGAATTGAAGGACGAGAAAACAGACACCGAGCGTGATCCGGGACACGTCGAACCTGAACCCGAGAAGCCGGAGCTCCGCGACTATATCGATGACGGCTGGCGGAGTGTGTTGGACGGCAGTCACATGCTATCTCGCCTCGCAGGGTTCCACAAGGATAGCGATACGAGCCATTTCGACATGACGGCGGACCAAGTGTTTTGGTTCCTTGCACTTCTAGACCAGCGCCAAGGCGGCGAGAGGAAGCCACCCGCCGGCCAAATGCAAGCATTCGGCGTGACGCTGCCGAGGGATCGCTTTGTGAGCTTCACGCTGTGTGACCACCCTTGCGGCGAATATCATTCCCGGGAGACTCTGTACGCTGAGCGCCTGATTTTCTCCCGGTCTCGAGAGGCGGAGGCGCGCCGTCAACGGGCTTCTCATCTGGATAATCGTGAGGAGAATCCCCAGGCGCCGAAACCGCAGAAGTCGAAGAAGCGGCAGGGGCAGACAATTGCAGACCTGCTTTCGTCCATGGTTGAATGAAGTGGGTGTTGGAAAGTCTTGATACTTCTAGTTTGGCACATACCCACTTTTTGTTGTAGGTGAGAGGAGGTTTTGTTTTTTCTTATCAAATGTTTTTTCATCAGTGATTTGGCGTCCCAAGACCTGGAAATAAAGCTACTAAACTACGGCCTTGTCGTGGAAGAGACACAAACTTCCGCGATGCAACATTGTGAAAGATGACGAGGGATGGATGTATCTGGCAAAATATTTCTCTGTTCCCCGACGATGCAGCAAGCTGCCGGAGACAGAGGGTAAGAGCAAGAAATTCTGTCTATCCTCCAGTTTCCCCTCCAGAATGCCATGGCGTAAGACTTGGACCGGAGTGAATTTGAAGGAACTGTGTTTTATGAATGATGAGAAAAAGAGAAGAGAAGCAGAAAGCGAAACGGGAAATCAAAGATTTTAAGCTGCGTGTTTGTGGTGGGGCAACCCGAACCAATCAGGAGTGATTTAATCTGAGGCCCCAGCCGA
Organism: Chaetomium globosum CBS 148.51; assembly: GCF_000143365.1. Lineage (NCBI taxonomy): Eukaryota > Fungi > Ascomycota > Sordariomycetes > Sordariales > Chaetomiaceae > Chaetomium > Chaetomium globosum. The sequence goes on from NT_165982.1 coordinate 495,169, forward strand.
AAGAAACCACTGGCTAGGGGGCCTCGGTGCCCCGTGATGGAATTTGCCTGGCCTGGTCGAATTAAAGGTACCTAGGTAGGTAACTTCAATTTAAGAAACTCATCACTCATATCTCTAAACTTGACTTGATGGCGGCGATCTTTGGATAGTCAAACTCCAGATCTTTTACATACTACCTTATGGGGGCCGAGCCTGCGGCTGGTTAGCCAAACGTGCCAGCCTATCACAAAGGTGCTGTGTATCGACACCGTGAGTCGGCGGCCCCGCAATGGTGGGATGGCGGGGTTGGCATTCTGCGCCGGGAAGCATGGCTTGTTTTTAAAACAGCCGCCTGCTCGCCTTGGTGCTCTGTCCTCTGCCCAGAGTTATCTATCTGATCTGTGATTAAAGCGACGGTGCTTGTTAAGGATCGATTCTTCTTCGAATTATCGGGGATTCCTATTAGCAATCTTGCAGATTTAATACCCCGCCCTCTCATACCCCTCAATTATTCGATTTCGGAGTCTCGACTCGACGCATACAATCGCAAAAATGGCAGGTGGTGGTCCAGGCGCAAACTCTCGCGGCCGTGGCGGAAAGTTTAAGAAGTACACACGTGGCGGTAAGTGATCCATTCCCGCCATTACAAACAGAGACGCTGATACTAGCCCTAGGCGGCAAGCACTTCTCGCGTGACCTCCGGCCGCTCGATGCCGACGGCAACGAAATCGACATGTGGAGCGCGGATGCGAAGAAGAAGGGGTCGTCCGATGAGGACAGCGAAGAGGACTCGGAGGAGGACGAGTCTGAGGAGGAGGGCTCGGATGACGCCGGCCCTTCCACAAAAAGCCAATCCGCTGCGGAGCTGAGCCGCGAGGAGCGTAGGAAAGAAAAGAAGGCACGCAAGGACGCGGCCATCGCGCGGTCCAAGAAGCCGGTAGAGGTTGGCGACCTACCACCGAGCGACTCGGAGGAGGAGGAGGATGACGACATGCCCGCCAACCCCAACCACTCACGCAAGGCTCGCAACCAAACCAAGGTGTCTTCCGTCGAAGAGGCCACCGAGGGCGTCGAGAAGATGAGCGTCGCGCCTAGCAGGCGGGAACGCGAGGCGATCGAGGCCGCGGCGGCCAAGGAGAGGTATCGCAAGCTGCATGAGGCGGGCAAGACGGACGAGGCCAAAGCGGACTTGGCTCGCCTCAAGCTTATTCGCGAAAAGCGTGAGATCGAGGCGGCCCGGAAACAGGTATGCTTTTTTAAATTGCGCATGATATTGTTTTATACGCAGAGGCTGACATGGCACACACAGGCCGAGAAAGAGGAGAAGGAACTTCAGGAGAAGGAAAAGCGGGCTGAGCTTGATGCCAGGGAGGCTAAGCGGCGTGAGGCTGCCCTCGGACCCAAGAAGACGGGGAAGAAGAAATGAATCATCACGTCGTAGGATAGTACCTTACCTCTAAATCTCTTGCTGCCTGTACCAGCGCATTCTGCGAACGCACCGCGGAAAGTCCGCTTTTAATATTTACTCTTCCTTGCCAATGTGATAGTACAGACATCTATCTATAATACAATGTTATTCCGGCATACCGGCCAGCCCATCCGTACCCACGGCCTCCTTCCAAAGGCCATCAAAATCCACCCCGTTGGTCTTGAACATGTCCCGAATCTTTTGCGCGGCCACAACCTGCTTCTCCCTTGTGAACCCACCCGGCTGGTCGGTCTCGAACTGAATCATCTCCACCCACCGGAAGAACAGGTCTTCCTTCCCCAGCGCCGCGAGAGCATCCCTGAAAGCCATCACCTGTCGCCGCCTCTCGTCCTGTTCCGCATTATCACCATTCCCCAAATCCACGCTCACCCAACCAAACTTCGCATGGTGCAACAACACCACCGTCCCGAACGCCTCCAGCGCGATCTCCTTCGAATCCACCAGCCGCGTCGCATCCACCATCCCCCTCCAATCCAAATCCCACTCCCCATTCATCGTCAAATACCCCGTCTTCTGCTGCATAAACATGGGCGCCGTCGCCGTCCTCACCCGCGACAAGATCGCATCCCGGCCCTCCCTCGCCTCAGCCGCCTCGGAATCAAACAAATCCACCTTCTCCTTGCGCAGCACCCCATCCCACCCATCCCGACTCCGACGCACATAGACCTCACGATCCCGGAACCCGACCGCCCAGCGCCAAGCAACGGGACTACCACGCCCCGTGGTGCCCACAAAGAACTCGTACGGCCACGGCCACACAAACACGCCCAGCACGAAATCCAGCAGGAACGTCGCCGCGCGCCGCGCAACCGCCCACCCCAGCTCCGCCCACGTCAGGTCGGCGGTCTGCAGGGTGGTTTCGTTGCTGTGCCCCAGCATCGACATGGCCAGCGCGAGGTAGTAGGGCGTGATGTGCGCGACCCGCCACACGAACAGCGCGATCACCGTCAGGTTGATGCCGATGGGGATCAGGAACAGCTTGCGCTTGGCGGCGGACGGCCGCGGGTCCACGTGCGTGATGTAGACATGGCCGGGCGGGAGCGTGGCGCAGAAGGGTTGGAGGGCGGCGGGGGCGGGTTTGAAGGGGTGTGGTGGGGATGAGGAGCTGGTGGTGGTGGATTTGGTGGAGGGGGTGAGGCGGGCTTTGGATTTAGGAGCCATGGTGGTGGTGGTGGTGGTGATGATGGGAGTTGTGTTGAGAACTGATTCAGGGGCGTGTTTGTTGATTGAAAGGCGGTCGAGGATGTGAAAAATTAAGGGGGAAATAGAATTTTGGTGGTGTCCGGGTTGTCCTGGAATGAAGTAATAGGGGAATTAAAGAACCTCCGAGAATAAATGAGGGTGATTTTGTGAGGCGTTGACAACCTCGTGGAGCAGGCAGAGGTTCCGTCTCTTCCTTGGTTTATCTGATTCTGAACTGAAAGATCAAGGAGGAAATTGCGGCGAGCGACACCGAATGCGAATCGCCAAGACCCTAACCCTGCATACTTCTCAAAAGCGGACCTGTCTTTCATCCCCTGTTGGCAGGGGTGCCGGGGGTACCCTAGATCGGCGGAGCTCTGGCCGAATTTTTGGGTTTGATGGACTTGCAGCAGAGGAAACCCTGAAGTCGCTCCCCATCTTTCCGTTGAGACCGCCATGCCCCGCCAGATTCGACGATGATGCGACGTGGACTATGGCAGCAGGTACGTTTTAGAGACTTAACTTGTCCGAGAAACCCCCGAGTATTGACGGCCTCGCGTTAGAAGCAGAACCGACCTTCGGCATGTCTGCTCTGCCGGTTCAGCTACGGCTACGGACCTTACACCCGCCCCGCCCTCCGCCCGTCGTCGACTCCCAATGATGGCGCAACATGTCTCGGGTCGTTTGCGAGTACACACCCGCCGAGCGCCGGCAGCTCAACGCGACCTTACACCGTCGCAATCGTTGGGAGCAGGCATGAGGGGTTCGACAGCACGGTGACCCCGCGTAAACCGCTCGGGTTGGGCGCATTGGCAGGCTTGGGGCATGGGAAGGGATATAGGAGGACCTTTATCACCGGCGGCCTACCCAGTTGGGCAACACAGCCAGCAGCACAGCCAGCAGCACAACCGGCGGCACAACCAGCGACCAACAACGATGGCTTGCTCCCCCACGAACGAGCCGCACGAGAAAAAGCTATGGCCCGAGCACAACCACCTCCAGCTACATCCACCCAGGACGCCCAACCGATAGCCGTGAACGATGGATTGCTCCCACACGAACGAGCCGCGCGAGAAAAGGCCATGGCCCGAGCACGACCACTGCCAACCACCTCCACCCAAGATGCTCGGCCGGTAGCCGCGAACGATGGCTTACTCCCGCACGAACGTGCCGCACGAGAAAGGGCCATGGGACGAACACGGCCACCTCCGACTACTTCATTCCAAGGCGTCCGGATGATACCCGCGAACGATGGATTGCTCCCACACGAACGTGCCGCTCGAGAAAAGGCTATGGAACGGACACGTCCGGCCCCGCCCCCACCGCCGCCCCGGCCACGACCTATAGAGGCCCTTCAACCGATAGGCCGGAGTAATCGATTGCTTCCTCGCGAAATGGCTACAAGGGCGAATTCTCTGGGAACGCGGCCACTAACGACTGAACTACCGGGGCTCACCCAACCGACTGCCCGTATCAATGACCAGCTTCCTCACGAAAGACCTACAATGTACAAGCCTGTGGACGGTACACGGCCACCACCGACTAACCCACCGCCGGCCGTCAACTCCGGTCAGTCGCTTCCTCAAGAACGGGGTGCTAAAGGGGACGTCACGGACAGCGCACAACCACAGCAACCTGTCCCCCCGAGGAATGTGACTCCGGCCAACTCCCAGGAAGCGGACCTTGATGAACTTATTTTGCCATCGCCAGCGCAGCCTCGTCCGGCACCGGCGCCGGCGCCCGAAAAGGCAACGACAAGTTGGGCATCCGCTGCGCCATCGTGGTCGACTCCGGCAACGGCGGCGGCAGAGAAGACAACACCAGGCTGGGCATCCGCTGTTCCATCTTGGTCTACTCCAGGGGTGACGCCCGAGAAGACAACACCAGGTTGGGCATCCGCTGCTCCATCGTGGTTGGGTTCGGCCGCGGCGCAACCCCCTTCGGCCAATTCAGATGCAGAACAACCATCACAACAAACAAACCCTTTAGCGTTTCTCCTTCCACACGAACGCGCAGCGAGGGAAAAGGCTGGCGCGACTGATAGGTCGGTAAAACCCGCCAGCCAGCCGCAGGAACCCGTGTTACCTCAGAACGATCAACCCCGAGAGTACCCCGCCCCACAGAGCCGCCGGGTCCTATCGTTTGGGGATGAAGGGACGCTTGGGGCCGCCGGGCAGCATCAACGCGAGCAGTCGGACCCATTTGCGCCTACCACGCCAACCCCGCGTGGTAACGCGCCCCGGTACGATCTTCCTCGGCCGACCAGCGCTCTCATACAACCGCCGGCAGACCAAGGCGACTGGAAGAATCTCGCACGGCGGGAACGAAATCTGCCTCCAGGGTTTGGTATCTCGCCAATAGACTCGGCACCGCCGGTAAACGCGTCGAAACCCGGGGTAGACCTTTTCGAGTCGCTTGAACAGAATGCTGTTGGCAAATCCCCCGAAGTAGGGACCTCAAACGTTGGAGTAGACCAATGGGCGCTTCTGGAAAAGCAGGCCGAAAAAAAGCAGAGCAAGGCGCAGAAGAGGCAGGCAGCGGCTGGCGACGAAGAGACCTGGGCTTGGACGGACGACTATGCGGAAGAATCCAGGCAGGCGAAGGTGCAACGTATTGCGCGCGAGCTTCGTCAGGAGCAGGAGGCCGCCAAGGAAGAAGCCGCCGGTGCGACTGATCCTACCGTTTACCCCTCTCGTCGTAATGAGCGGGATGCCCGATACGGTCGAGGGGACCGGTATGGCCGTGATGCGGAAGCAGAGCGGCTGGAGAAGCCAAAAAAGCCCAAAGTTAGACGCAGAGAGGACAACGAGGACGATGACTGGGATGATGATTTCTACCAGGAAAAGCGCCGGAGGAAGGCCGAGAAGGCCGAGAGAGAGAGGGAAAGGCAGGCTGCGCTTGAAGCAGCTGGTCCGACGCCCATCTTCCTTCCTGAATTCATCAGCGTGTCGAATTTGGCGATTGCTCTAGGCCAGAAAATCGACGTATTTGTGTCCCAGCTGGAGGAGCTTGGCTTTGAGGAGGTTAGCAAGGACAATATTCTCACGGGCGAGACGGCTGCATTAGTGGCCCAGGAATACGGCTTCGAGCCAACCGTGGATGCCGGCGAGGACGAGGACCTCAAGCCGGCACCTGTTCCAACCAACCTCTCCTCGTTGCCGCTTCGGCCGCCCGTCGTCACGATCATGGGCCACGTCGACCATGGCAAGACAACTCTCCTAGACTACCTGCGGAAGTCGTCGATCGTGTCCCAGGAACACGGCGGTATCACGCAACACATTGGCGCGTTCTCGGTAAGCTTGTCCAGTGGAAAGCAGATCACATTCCTTGACACCCCCGGCCATGCCGCCTTCTTGTCGATGCGCCAGCGTGGCGCCAGCGTCACCGATATGGTGATTCTGGTCGTTGCTGCCGACGACAGTGTCATGCCACAGACCCTGGAAGCTCTCAAGCACGCCCGGTCCGCCAAGGTACCCATCATCGTGGCCATCAACAAGGTCGACAAGCCCGAAGCCAATATCGAGCGAGTGAAGTCTGACCTTGCTACACACGGCGTCGAAATCGAGGACTATGGTGGCGACGTGCAGGTTGTCTGTGTCAGCGGCAGGACTGGCCAGGGCATGAACGACCTGGAAGAGAACATCCTCCTACTCTCCGAAATGCTCGATATCCGCGCGGAGCCAGGCGGTTTGGCCGAGGGTTGGGTACTTGAGTCAACCATCAAGCCGATTGGTCGTGTTGCCACTGTCCTCGTTAAGCGTGGCACGCTCCGGCCCGGCGATTTCATCGTCGCCGGGCGCGTGCACGCCAAGATCCGCTCGCTCCGGAACGAAGCCGGCGTTGAAGTTGACGAGGCGCCTCCCGGGACAGCCGTCGAGGTCCTTGGCTGGAGGGAACCACCTGACGCGGGCGACCAGGTTCTCCAAGCCCCCGACGAAGGCAAGGCCAAAGCCGCGGTCCGATACCGCCAGGAACTTAAAGACCGCGGCGAAATCATTTCCCAGATGGCCCAGCAAGAACAGGACCGCCGCGAGCGGGATCTGGAGCGCGAGCGCGAAAGGGAACTCGCCGACGCCGCTGACCCACAGCCCAATCGGAGACACCGTCGACGCCACATCACCCGCGCGATAGCCGACGCAGTCGCCGCCGAGCGCGAAGAGGACCCAGCCGACAAGACGCACTACGTCCCATTCCTCGTCAAGGGCGATGTGCACGGCTCGGTGGAGGCCGTCACGGCGGCGCTGCTCGAGCAGGGAAACAACGACGTCCGCGCCAAGGTGCTGCTCTCGGCGCCCGGGCAGATCACCGAGTCGGACATCGAGCACGCGGCCGTCTCTGGCAGCTTCATCATCAACTTCAACAACAACATCCCCGCGCACATCAAGCGGATGGCGAACGACGCGGGCGTCAAGATCCTCGAGCACAACATCATTTACCACCTGGTCGAGGAGGTGCGGGAGCGGATGGTGGAGGCGCTGCCGCCGCTGGTCCTGAAGAGGGTGGTCGGCGAGGCCGAAGTGCTGGAGGTGTTCCCGATCAATATCAAGAAGAGAATTTTCAAGAATATTGCCGGGTGCAGGATCGGGAACGGATTCGTCAAGAAGGGGAGCAAGGCGAGGGTGATCAGAAATGGGGAGAGTGTCTATGAGGGTGAGTACCATTATGCGATGCTTCGTCACCCCCGAAGCACTTGGCAAGCTGAAAGCTAACAATGCAAACAGGCACCATCGAGACGCTCAAGCACCTCAAAAAGGATGTGCAGGAGATGAAGAAGGGCAGCGAGTGCGGCATGTCATTTGGCGACTGGGACGAGCTGCAGGCGGGTGATAATATCCAGATCCTCGAGGAGTACGAGGAGAAGCGGAAGCTGTAAGATCAAGTGTTTCGCTTTTCAAATGTACATATACATCTACGAAGATCAAGAAAGGATAGACCCGGGATATGACATGGCAACCCAAGGGGGGCTGTTATAGACGGCGATGGATAGGTTGGGAATTCCCGCTGTGTAGATATACTATGTATAATACAAAAAAGTTCTATACCCGCTGAAGAAGCAATTTTACAACCGGTCAACTACCACCTCGACGGTGCAGACACACCCCCGGACGAGAATGTCCTGGATGTTGTTGTAATCCGTGCCCTCTCCTTTTCAAGCTTAACCAAGCCCATCCTATCTGTCACCGGCGTCGCATCAATGATGTTGTCAAACTCGTCATCGGACCCGTTATCCGAATCGGGCTCGGCGTCTGAATCTGGCTTATATTTCGGTTGCGGCCTGGCGACGGTTTCGAGGGGCTTTTTCTCGTCCGGTTCGGGGTTGGAGAAGGGCTTCGAGGCGATGATCTTGCGGCGGATGGCTTCCATTTCGGCGTCATCGTCCTCTTCGCTGTCGGATGATAATGCGAATGGGTCCCTTTCTTCTTCCGGCTGGTGCGCTTGTCCTTTCGGGGGTGGTTTGCTGCCAAGATAGATACCGTCTACGCTTTTGTCGTCCTGATCTTCTTCGTCTCCATCCTCCTCCTCCTCCTCGTCTTCCTCGCCATCCTCATCCTCATCCGAGTCCGCGAGAATCCTCCTATTCCGATTCCCGCCGGCCCACAAATCATCCGGATCCCCTTCTTCCCTACTCTCAGTATACTCCCGGTCCAACCGCTCCATCCACTCCTGCTCAACCCTCTTCATGCCCGCCTCATCCTCACACGCCGCATACTTCTTCAACAAACTCCCATTAATCTCCAAAAACGCGTCCCCGTACGAAAATGGCGCCAGCACCTGCTCCGCCCAATCCAGATGCCCACAAATCGCAAACGCCGCCGCCAGCGCCTCCACACAATTCAGCCTCCACGGCTTGCCGTAGTTCACCGTATTCGCCGCGACCAGGTACGGCAGCAGCCGCTCGCACTTGCCGCCCACCTTGCTCCACTGCACTTCGCCCGTGCGCGCCCACGAGCACTCCACCACCGCCGCGCCGTACTGGTCCAGCAGCGGCGCGTCCGCCGGCGACAGCGTCGCTTTGCCGTTCGGCGTGATCACCACCCCGGCGTGTCGCTGCCCCAAGTGCAGCCCCCGCATGAGGCCCAGTCGCATCAGTCGCTTGCCTGAGCACCGCTTGGGGTCGCAGTGCCCGAGGTCCCAGCAGGCGGCTTTGAAGGCGGGGCGGGAACTAGCGCCGCCGCTGCCGCGGTTGTGGTTGTTGTTGGCGGTGGTGGTGTTGTTGGAGTTGGCTTCGGTGGTGGTGGTGGTGTTGTTGTTGTTCTCGGCGGCGATCTGGCGGGCGCTTCGGGGGCCTCCGCGGTGGGAGTGCTTGCCCCGCGATGAGAAATTGTCTTTCTTGTGGCGGACCATGGTTTGGGGGTTGTGTCAGTGCGAGGGAGGGGATTGGCGGTGAATGTGGCCGGATTGTTGGAATTGGAATGGGTGGGGTTTCCTTTATGCCGTATCAAAGGGTTGATTGATATTTTGTGTGGTGGTGATAATGAACTTCACTTGGTGTTCTGCCTCCCGCTGAGAACTTTAATGGTGGGGTTGATAACATATCGACAACGGACCCCGCCTCCACCGCCAAAGGTTCGTTATGCAAGTTGCTGCTTGCTGCCCGAGCCCCACACAAGCACCAGCAAAGCGCCGATCAGCCGTTTCCCCCTGGGATTATTCAAGAAACGGGGCCCTTTCTCCCTCCGCCGCGCTGTTGCGTCAACCCACAGCCCTGGACTCGAACGCATCCTCAGGCACAAGCTCAGCCTAAACGTTTACGTTGGCTCAAGCTAGGAAGCTACCTATTGCGCGGCCTCGACGAAATACCAGCGATTCACCTGGTACTGCTTACCGTGACCAGACATTCGACTACCGATCCCGCCAGTTCCGCAACAGAAGCGAGGCGCGAAGAGCAACGTACACCCGAGGCCATTATCAAGATGGAGGCCGCTTCGGCGCGGTTCGCTGCCAGAGACCGCTGGGGGGAGATGGGAGCTGCCCCAGCACCTTCGCAGCTTCACCGGTTCATCCAGGCAGCGTGCAGTCCCGAGAATTACGAGCCAAACCTCGCGCTGAACCTCGAGATCGCCGACCTGATCAATGCCAAGAAGGGTTCGGCCCCGCGCGAGGCCGCCGTTGCCATCGTCAACTATGTCAACCACCGCAATCCCAACGTCTCGCTGCTCGCACTCAACCTGCTCGACATATGCGTCAAGAATTGCGGCTACCCGTTCCAGCTGCAGATCTCCACCAAGGAGTTTCTCAACGAGCTGGTGCGCCGGTTCCCCGAACGACCCCCGATCCGCCCGTCGCGCGTCCAGCTCAAGATCCTCGAAGCCATCGAAGAATGGCGCAGCACTATCTGCGATACGAGCCGCTACAGGGAGGACCTGGGCTTCATCCGCGACATGCACCGCCTGCTGAGTTACAAAGGATACACTTTTCCGGAGGTTAGGAGGGAGGATGCCGCCGTGCTGAATCCCAGTGAAGTACGTGGTAGCCTTTGAGCATGTGCACAATGGATCATACTGACCGTCACAGAACCTCAAATCTGCCGAGGAAATGGAAGAGGAGGAGCGCGAGGCCCAGTCGGCGAAGCTGCAGGAGCTCATCCGGAGAGGGACACCCGAAGATCTAAGAGAAGCCAACAAGTTGATGAAGATCATGGCCGGATATGACACGCGGTCAAAGGTCGACTACCGTGCCAAGGCCGCTGAAGAGGTTGGTAAGATTCAACAGAAGGCAAGGCTGCTCGAGGATAGGCTGGCGGCCTTCCAGCCTGGCGACAAGATGGTGGATGGTGATGTCTTCTCCGAGCTCGCGGCCGCACTCTCGAGTGCCCAACCCAAGATCCAGAAGATGTGTGAAGAGGAATCCGACGACCACGAGGCGGTAGCCAAGCTGCTCGAGATCAACGACAGCATACACCGAACAGTCGAGCGGTATAAGCTGCTCAAGAAGGGCGATATCGAAGGCGCACAGCAAATAGCCAAGGGCGCCCCAATCCCGACAAGTAGCGGGAAAAGCGCGGCGGCGAACGAGTTATCTCTGATCGACTTCGACGACGCAGATGCGAACGGCGCGGCTAGTGGCCAGGGAACTTCCAAGACGGCCGGGCTCGAAAACGATCTCTTGGGCTTGTCAATAGCTGACACCAGCAGCTATGGCCAAGCAGGCGGGATCGCCTTGGGCTTCGGGGAAAATACTAGTACGTTACGTGATGGAATCTCATTCGCCGGACACAACTAATTGCTGCAGATATTCCTGGCCCGGCGTTGCTCTCGTCTGTCACACAAGGCAACAGTGCAAAGGGACAGGTGCCGGCATCCACGCCGTCTCCCGCACCCTTTTCAAACTTCAACTCCTTCACCTCCGCACCAGCATCCAAGTCGAGCACACCGCAGCCAGCTTCGGCTTTCTCGCCACCTACCCAGTCATCAACCACGGATCCGTTCGCGGCACTTTCCTCGTTGTCCCCGACGCCGGCCACATCTCAGACGCCGACTGCAGCGAACGATGATGACGAGTGGAGTTTCTCCTCAGCACTACCTCCAGAGACACCACAGGTGCCGAGAGAGCACAAGGCACTGGTCAGCAACACAAGCCTGAAGGTCGACATGGTCGCCAACCGGATCTTCGACACGGACCCCTTGCTCAACCTGCTCTTTGCATTCTCGAATAATACGGCGCAACCCATCTCAGAGCTGCACTTCCAGTTGGCAGTGACCAAGGTAAGCCCACGAAACAACCGTGCCCATCTTGCACACTAACAGTTTGTGCCAGGGCTATGAGCTGCTCCTGAAGCCACAAAGCGGGAGAACGCTGGAACCGAAACAAAGCTGGGGCGTCACCCAATCCATCAAAGTGCGCCACGCCGGGAACCAGGCCAAGAAGGTGGAAGGAATCAAGCTAAGGTGGCGGGTGTCGTACAAGGTCGGGGCCGAGTTGAAACAAGAGATGGGCGAGATCCCCGAGTTTACAGTGGCGTAGTAGGGGATCCGGATGGTGGAGTGAAAGGGAAGCGGGGGCTTGTTGTGATAGCATCTATATTGGATGAGAGCGGAAGCACGGGGAGTTGATATCCAAACTGCGTTCAAATGAGATTGAAGTGGTATGCGCATGACTGTCCTGATCTTGCTTCGGAGGATATCTACGTGTCTAGTAGACTGTGGCCGTCACTTGTCCTTTGCAGAGCCATTCGTGTTCAACGGGCGTGTGTCTCCTCTTTCTCATACCAGAGCATAACAGCCGAAGACAAAACAACATTTACATTGGCAAGCTGTAAATGATTGAATGCGGCGCTTGTGAACCCTCATAGGTTGTTGTTGAGTGGCATTGGCGTTGTTCCGTTGTAATCGTCTTCGTCCTCGGCGAGTCCTAGGCTCTAAAACCTTCCTCATCAGCACTCCTTGGGTTGATAATAGCTCAAGCAATATGTCGAAATTCACGGCGGTTACCGAGCACCCATCGTCCTCAGTCTTTTGACTTACAAGATTCGCGAGGAAAGACACCTACCTAGCTGAGAGCGAAAACTAACCTCGGACGAAAATGCTATCGCCGACTTGATAGAGTCCACGAGCGCCCCTTCTGGGCGCGGGTTCGGCGCGTGCCCTTGGACTCCATATCGGCCGGCAGGAACCTCGCTACCTTCCCGGTCTCCTTCTTAAATTCTTCGCGGACTCTGGCCGTTGAATTTCTGATGAAGACATCTGAACCAGGCAGCGTAGGCTACGCCGACGAGCTTCCTGTGCGGATATACTGCTTCCAAGTCTCACCGTATTCGGCGATGATGTATATTTCCTCACAGTCTTGAGACAACAGCAGGCGCCTGTGGCGGTTACAAATCTGCGTGTTATTAAAACCCCATGGCGACGTCGGCGAGCCCGAGGCGTGACAAGTGACGAAAAGTCCTTGTCTTTGCGGTTTAGGGCTCCGGAGTGCTGACACGGCCTCCCCCATGCTAGTGCTAGAGTTGAGCTCAAGGGCCGCGGGTTCTGTGTCTTGGGCTTTGGGGACTTCTGTTTCCCAGCCCGAGTGGGAGCCTTGGTTGACTGCGGTCCTAAGACCACTTGCTGGCCCTGAAGTAGGTGACATATGGGGCAATTTGGTATGTTGAAAAGCTGGGGTTGTGTGCTTTCGGCCAGCCCGGAGAAGCTCGCGCCCCTTTCACAGCCACCCGGTTGTCATTGAGTCGAAATAAACAGAAATAAAGGAAAGTATATTCCGGAAAAGGAACCCGAAGAAGAAAAATCGACGGCGGGTGAAGGCAACCTCTTTTTATTCCGAGATGAAGTACGTTTTGTCCCTACCTAGAAGTCCGGCCACCTAATTTTCGCTTCCGACTAAATGTGATGCTATCAAGTCGAAAAGAGGACAAGATCAATACAACCGCTACTTATGCATTCACCCAAAGTTGCTTATTAAAACATTCTAGCCATCCGGTCGCTATGAGTGTGCCATTACCCTCTCCAAACCACACAAACCAAACAAAACAACGAACGACTCCCTATCACCAATGTCCAGGCACCATGCAGTGCAATCAATCAAAAACCACGAACCCATTCGGCCCCATCCCAGGGAAACTCCCCCTCCTCGGCTTCTTCCCACCGCCGCCGCCGCCACCACCTCCCCGCCCAGGACCAGGCAATCCCAGCCCCGGACTAGAACCGCTCGCCGAACCCAAAGCAGGCGCCCCAAACTCCACGACCGTACCATCCTCCATCCTGATCCCCGCCGCGGCCACCCCACCAATACCAGCATCAGCACCACTCCCACTCCGACTGCGACTGTGACTGTAACTATGACTCCCCGCCGACCCCGACCGCGCCATATCCTCCCCTCCCATCGGCACCACCTCCCCAAGCACCACCCCAGTCCCCACCCCCGTCCCAGTAGCAGCCCCCGTTTCCGTCTCCTGGGGAGGCACAGCCCACTCCGCCAGCGGACTCAGATGCTGCTGCTGCTGCCCTATCCCCAACCCCAACCCCGCCCCCGCCCCCGCCACATCCCTCGCCTGCGCCAGCGCCCTCCCCCTCAGCGACGACGACAACGACGCTGGTCCTGACGCCGAGAGCGGCGAGCTGGTGGTGGATGGTGACGCCGGCGGCCAGGGCACGGGGGAGCCTGTTGAGCCCGCGGGCGGGCCTGCGCCTGCCGAGGGTGAGAGGGAGTGCGCGCGTCGGGAGCGGCCGTCGCGCGGTTGTTGTTGTTGTTGATGTTGTTGTTGGGCGCGCCGTGCGGCGGCGCCGCGGGTGGGCAGGATGCGGGCTGCGCGGCGGCCGGTGCGTAGGCGGAAGGGGTTGGTGATGGGGCGGGTTCGCGGGATGGTGCTGCTGGTGGGAGGTGGGAAGGACGTGCCTGCTGTTAGTGGCAGCGGTGGGGGGTTGTGGTAGTCGGGTTGGTGGTGGCTGTGGTTGTGTTGGTCGGCCCAGTGCCGGTAGGAGGTGTCGACGTCGGGGAAGGGTGTGTCCATCCTTGGGGAGGGCTCCGTTTCGGTGTAGGAGGGTCGGCGGCCGCGCGCGAAGGGGAAGGGCGCGAGCCGGGAGGATGGGGTCGGGATGGGGCGACTGCCGGTTGGGCTGCCCCCAGTTGCCATTGCGCTCGTTGCATATCCGGGCGGGCTGGCTCGTTGAGCTGGGTCTGTCCCGGTGGGTGATGGGGACGGCGAGCTTGACCGTGCGGAATGGATTGCCGCGGTCGGACTGTGGATGTTGATGCTGGGGTTTGACTGGTGCGAGCCGTCGCGCGACATAGGCTGAGAGGAGTATCCTGCCGGAGGACCGCCGTTGCTGCCGTGGAGGAGGAGCTGGGCAGTGTTGATGTTGCCGGGGTGGTGGTGCCTACTTGGGGGTAGGGTCGGAAAGGAGTGGGAGAGGGGATCGGAGGCGCTGGACCACTCGATACCAGATGAGCTGATCGGCGTACCGTCGGGGTGATAGACGACTGTGTCCCAGCGGCGAACGACAATTGGGACGCCGGCTTTAGAGAACAGTTCATCCGTGGGTATACCAGAGAGGGAAGGCGGGGGGAACGGAGAGGAGTGGCTTGCTGGGCTCGAGTTGGCTGACCGGCTGCCGCGGAAGATGCCCGAGGGAGGAACAATGAGTTCTTCCTCTGGCGGCGTCTGGGGTTTCTGAGGTCGAGGTGGTGACTTGTTGGGCTTGTCCGAAGGCATCACCGTCTTCTTCAGCATCTTTATTGTTGCCTCTGTCCAGCTCTTAGGGGACGACAAGATCTGCGTGAGGCCGCTTGAGAATTCTTCAGGGTGGATTTGCGCCACGTCGGTGTCGGGCGTCTTCTGGGCTTGGGGAACTGCCCAACTGTTTCTCCCAACAAGTGTCATAGGTCGAGCCATAGACTGGGAGCCAAAGCTGCCTCTCTGCCTGGGGGATGGCGGCGCTGCCTTCTTGATCTTATTTAGCTGCATCTCCGCCTCGCTCTGGGCTGTCAAGTGAGCCCCGGATGACGACGGTGAAGCATCCCTTCTGCTCAAGATGGAGCCGAGCGCAACCTCCCAGCTGAGTCCAACCCGCGGATCGCTCACGGTCATGGCTCTCCAGGAACCGGCACGATCATGGTATCGCCGAGTCTCCTGTCGCTTGAGTACTCTATGATGTGGAATAGAGCTTTGCCAGTCATCAAAGTATGCCGCGTCGTGTTGACGGTCGTATGGATCTGGCGGTAGTGAACTGGTGTCGACCGGATCCGTTGCCCCCACGTGAACCTGCGTCCCTGCCACAGACAACACAACAGTCTCCTGATCATCGTCCTCGGTGATCTCGGGCACCATTGGCATCACACCTGGTGTAGTAGGATATGGTACTAGCATTTGGGCGTCCTGTTCCAGCAACTCCGTTACCGGGGACTGGACCAAGTCGACGTCGCCATCACCAAGAGATCCCACCCGGCTGAGTTGACTGCTGTGAGACTGCATGGTTGCCGCATCGGACTGCGAGGAACTGCTGATCCGGTCAAAAACCGAGGCAGGATATTCCTCTCCAGAGCCATCGAGGATGTTCTTTTGAATAGTATGTGATAGGTCGTCGATTTGCCCTTGGATCCTGCCCAGCCGCTGTTCCAGGTGCGACTTAGCAACGGCGAGCTTCGGATACCGCTTCTCGAATCGAGTGAGATTCTTAAGGAGCTTCTCGCCATGTATGCAGAAGCGGCGGTAGTCATCGGGCAGACCGACTCTCGGGTCCTCCTGAATACGCCTGTCCGCGTCATCGTATGATCTGGCCCAAACGGCCACCGCTCGCTCGAGCCAGAATGGGATTTGGTGCTGCTCGTCCAGGGAGTCGATGAAGAAGGCCTGGACGACGCTATGGATACGGAGCAAGTCCAGGTAGTCGACGTGCCTATCGAAGCTCCGCTTAGAGCTGCGGGAACTTGTAGGTGAGATGTCATCGCTCTCAGACCGCTCGAGCAGGGCAAAGGCGATGAGAACTTTGAGCGTATTGTTGAGGCTCGCCTTCCTGTGGGTGGCGTCGCAGCTCTTGACGGGGGTGACCTTATCGAGCGCAGAAATGCCTGTAGGGAGTTAGCGATCTCCAAGTCTTGTAGTAGGATGGGTGTGTTCATACCGAGCGCGAGCATTTCGACCGGAACGTGCTGATCGAAGAAGACCAACAACGACATCAAGTTCAGCGCCTCGTTCTCGCCCCTATTCTCCAGCTGCTCTCGCACAACCTTGTATGCCGGCAGATTCCCCGCCTTCGGCCGATTCCGATACGACCTGAGATACCTCGACAACGGCTCTCTCGTCGCCTTCAGATGCTGTGCTGCAACGTGAATCATCAGCGGCAACCTCCCCATCAAGCCCACCAGCTCCAGCGCGATGGCCTGATCCTCCACACTCCACGGCCGCCGCCTCTCCGTCTCAAGCAACAATAAATCCTGCGCCTCCTGCGCGGTCATCAGCCCAAGCTCCATAACTTGCGGGTTATCAAATCGCGGGTCCCCGGTCACCGCCCGCTCGGTCGACGTATAGATCAAGCTCGTGTTCCTCGCATCCGGGATAAACTCATGCAAGCCCGGCGTATCAAACTGCACACCATCAAAAACGATCAACCACTCCGACTGCGCACTCAACCAGCGCCTCACAATATGGACAATCCTCCTCGGGTCCCTCAACTCATCCACATCGCGCTGATCGACCAGGCCCTTCAGGGCCTCGTTCCTCGCGATGCGCCAGAACCAGTACTCGAGCTCCTGGCGGCTCTTGGCGCGCACCCAGTAGACGCCGCCCGGGTAGTCGTCGCGGTGCTGGAAGACGTACTGGCGGGCGAGGTGGGTCTTGCCGCCGCCGGGCAGGCACTGGATCAGCACGGCCGAGGTGCCCTCGGAGCGGCGCTTGCGGTCCATGAGCATCTCGTGCAGCCCGCGCAGCTCGTCCTCGCGGCCGATGAAGTACGAGTTGGGGCGGAACGTCTCCGGGTGGATGAAGAGCGGCTCGTGGTCGGGCTCGGGGAGGGGTTGGGACTCGGGGAGCGCGGGGAGGAGTTTGGGGGAGTACGCCGTCGGAGGCGTGGCTGGGTGGGCGGTGTCGGTTAGGAGGGGCGCGGAGATGGATCGGCCGGGCTCTAGGGGCGGTGGTTGGACTGGGGATGGGGTGATCCCATTGCTATTCTGGGCTATCGAAAACAAGAATAAATCAGCGCGGGTCCTTTGAATAATCAGGGGTGTTCATGGTTCCCGTGGAACGACTCCTGCTCAACCCCTGCAGCGTGCGACTCCTGTCCTTCAAGGAGCCCCCCGTGATACATGTGCCACCCCTGACTGGTTGGGAAAATCAGCCTACCAATTGCCTGCTGCGAGTTTCCGCCAGGGAGAGACGCAGCACCCTGTGCAGATTCAAGTCAGCTCAGTGCTCCCAGTGGTTTTTCATGCGAGTACATGTACTGGGAACTCACATATTGCCGAGCACGCTCGAAGTACTCCAGATTCGCTCTAACCCGGCGCTGATCCTCTTCCACTTCCCAGCGGATTGGTATCACTTCGGGGGCGTCCGCAATCCACTCTCGAATGGCCGTAGAGACGGTCCGGTAGCCGGGCGCATTCTCGCTCTCGAACTTGCACATGCGAGAATGTGTAGCTTCGATGCCGTAGTACGTGACACCGACAAGTTGTGGGCTTGCAGATGAGGCGTCCACGACCAGAATCCTGGGAATGTTAGTGTTTGCTCGGGGATTCCGGGCGTGCCACGTTGAACAGTGTGATACCGTGATACCAGGGGATGAACGGAAAAGAACTCACTTCGACCCTTTTACATCTGTCTTTTGGTTCTCATGCGCCATGTGGATCTTGAACTTCTGGTAAATATCCAAGAAATGGCTGGATATCTGCTGGAGCGTCTCATTGTCCTTCTTAAGCGACTTGAGGAGCACGGATTCGGACTCAAAGATTTTCTTCGGGACAACAGCATCCGCCATTCTTTGTATTATCCCACCCCACGCGGCTGCATTCGACCCGTTGTGTGGTGTTCCCAAAAAGATGATACCATACGTTGAAACGTAGATCGAGCGGAGGTCTTCCTGGTTGGGATCTCGCAGGTCATTCGAATACAGGAGCGCCCGCTTTGTGACTATGCCGCCGAGGCTGTGGACGACCCATATGATGGGGTTCCGTTCAGTCCCTTCGCTCTTGCGGTAGTGGGTGAGAGTCGTGACGAGAGTTTGTGCGTGATGATGGATGAAGTTGTCACTCGGACTCTTCGCAGGCCGTTCCCAGAACCCTCCGTACACATCGGCGTTGTACCCGTATACCAGCACGTTGGCATGTTGGTCCTTCAACGAAGTCGGCAGCAAGTCGGCGGGCCAGTACACCCCGTTCGGAGCCGTCCATGTCTTCTCTGGCGCCCCGTTGAGGCCGTGGACGAGGACGATGTCGGCTTTGGCTTGTGGATGATGGTAGACGGCTGTAAGCTCGAACCGGCTCGGGTGTTTGTTGATAGAGGCCTGGTGGATAAGGTCAGTTGTCTCCCGGAAGTATTTAGCGAAGACGGCCATGGACATGGGCCGTGCCGCACTCGCAGCCGGCAGATGGAGGCTGGCGGGGGTATCTGAGGACCAGACACTTGGGTATGGACTTCGGTTTGTGGTAGGACTGGAAAGGTGTTGGTTCTACGTACCATGGTGCACTAACTGCCGGCGGCCCAGAAGGTGAAATGGGATGTGCTACGAACCATTCCTGGCGTTTTAGTCCCAAATGAATGCAATGACGAATAGCTGAGGCACAGAAGTCGAAAAGGTGTCCTTGGTTCTCTTATATGGCACCTAAACGTTGCCTGGTGCTTCGCCACCAAAGGGGAAGGCGAGGCTACTAGGGTGCGAAGATCTCCAGAGGTAGGTACACAAAAGAGAGTCGTGCGCCGTGAGGAGTCCTTCTTTTACCATTTAGTGAGCCGTTTTCCGCGCAGCAGACATCGCCCGCTGATTGCCCATCGGCGGAGCTTGATAGACATTGCTCTCTGGTGCAGACTTTCGCCGAGACAGCCGCGGTTCACGACTCCAGGACAAATACGGCGTGGGGAAGGCCTGTCACGCGGCGGCTGAGAAAGTGACCAACGGTGGGCAGCTGAGCCCTCTTTGGGTGGTGTCCCTCCATCAGGTTGGGAGGGGTAGCATCGAATTGTCTCAAACGTCGGGCACAGGACTTCAACAGGTCGGTTCAGGAAATAAGGGGTTAGCCTTGGTTTCCCGAAATCGCCTTCTTGATCTTCCCGATTATCGTTGGCTGCCGTCACTACGGGGCGGGACGCTGCTGCGAGACGAAGGCGAAGCATGCACTCATCCTTCGCTGACGCGAATAGGACTTCCGCATTGCGATAGGCGCCTCAGTTCGGTGTGCGGCAGTGTGTCACCGCCCCCCTGGTCGCCCACACTGCGCGGTTCCGCGGGTTGGTTCCGGCCAAGACTGCCGTGCAAGGGTGTGTCAGGGCGTTGCCGCTAACGGTTTTGAGTGACCGGCTCTGCGGGCCACTGTGAAGATATAATAAATGAAGACGAGGCAGATGTTGTCGTCAGCAATCGATCAACCTCATAAGGCTGGCTATGACGCCGACTGTCGGTATCTTAGTGGGAATGGAGTTGCTGAATACGTTGTGGGTTTGTAATAGAATTAATCGCTATGGATCATTATTCCTTAGTTGGATATCTGCTCTCGCGACCGAGTTGTCGTTTGTTCCGAGCCGAACGTTCAGCCCGTGAATCAAACACGCCGCCGCTCGCTCAAGGAAAAATTGAATCACATGGGTTCTTCATCACTTTTGTTGCTAGTGTATCGATATTTCGATACGATCGCCGGCCCTTCTTTAGCCGCGACCTAGAGTGTGCAACCCATACAGCCAAGAGGGCATGTTCAAATGATCATGGAACCAGGGCCCCGGCTGTTCGCGGCGGCTGTTAAACAGAGAGATCACACCTCAAGATTTGAGAGCGGGCGAGCTAAACGGTCTACGTCGGGATCCGGCCGGAGAAAGGTCGACACATTGGCCACGAACAACGAGACTGACATACCGAAAAGTCGTATCCCCGACGTGCCACAGTAGGCGACATAAGACCGCATTGAAACCTCCCCCTAGGTCGTCGGGCAAGCCGTTCCTGGGTCAGGAATCACGGCCTGCCAAGGCAGTGATTGTTGTGCAAAACCAACCCGAGCTTCGGTGTGACGGCGTCGGGCCAAACACGCGGTGTCATACCATACCGAATGCGACGGCCTGCTTCGGCATAATTGTTGGAAGGGCTGGTGGCAAAGGTCTCGCGAAGTCGTGATAACTGACGGTATTCGGAGAGCCAAGCCCTGACGTTGAGAAAGCAGGGGGTCTTGGGGGCGTCGCAGGTTCTTGTCAGGACAAGGACATCGCTTGGCGTGGTTTTGTTTTCATCTGCTCACTCCTTAGGAGCAAGCATGAGGACATACTCCCTTGTACTTGAGCCGAACTGAACCATATCCTTGTTTCGCAGTTCGAGGTATCGGCTCTCGGGAACCCTTTCGCCATTGAGCATCGTGCCATTTGCGCTCTCCAAGTCGATTAGGTACGGTTTAACCCGTCCAATCTTGTCACCAAATTCGTTGCGTTTCTCAGTATATCGGAACTGGATGACGGCGTGCTGTTTACTAAGGCTTGGATGCTCGGCAGGGAGATCGACGACAGTGAGGTCTCTGCCAACTAGCCAGCAGCTCCGAGCTCCGAGTTCGATCGCGTCAACGATATTTTGGTCCTTAAAAATGAACAACTTCCAGGAATCGCGCGGGGGTGGCTTCCTCGCTTCCGGCGGCTCGTGGTACTTTAACGTGATGATAGTGCCGTCAGCTTGCGTCACGGAATTGGAGGCTGCCGCGAGCACGCCGGAGTTCCCAAAGTTGGGCTTCTCCTTCGGTTTTTCTGGCTCTTCGCCTTTGCTGACAGCGAAGGAGTCATCTTGGGAAGGGAGCGGACCAGAACGTCGAATTAGACTTTGACCGCTGCCGGGCTTGGGGTAATCCCCTCCATCGGGTCCAATCTCCCGTCGCGGTGCCCTGCCATCCGGGCTTCGCCGGCTTCGACGCTCGTGCCTATCTCCACCACCACCTCGATGTCGCCTCTCGTCGTCTCGCTGCCCGCTTCGATGCCTGCGGCTGCCGCGGTCGCGGTCACGGTCTCTTTCCCTCCTGTTCCCTCGATCATTTGACCGGGACGGGCGGTCTTTCGAATCCGGTGTTCTTGAACGGCGCCGTCCCCCCCGTTCCCGAGATCGGGATCGATTGCTCCGTCTACTAGCGTCGTTGTCCTGAGGCCTACCGTTCCGGCTGCCCCTCGAATATTCAGGCCTATTATCATATTTCTCGCGACGCGACCTTTGATCGTCGCGTTCTGGAATCTCGTCGTTCATGCTGACTGTTTTGCGGCTCGCTGCAAACTACTTTTTCTCTCTCTTAATTTCGGAATCGTCGGGATGATTGGTGTGCAATTTCTGCCAATTTGGGCGCAATGGGTGGTTGTGGCGATCTGTGGCCACTGCACGATGTCTGATTTCTCGAACGGCAACGGCACGAGGCTGCCTTGCCTCTTTTTTTGGGCTGAACAGGGCGCGCTAGCGTCGGCTTGGACGAGCTTGCAATGTGGGGCTGGCTGCCTGGCGCCTGCTTGTCTGTTCGTTCGCAGTGAGGTACTTCGTATGGAGCCGCTTCCACTCTGTGCAACCTGGAAGCGGAACAGGGCAGTGATCAGGGGGCCAAATGACTCCCAGGCTTTGGCTGTTAGTTACATAATCCGCCTGCGTACGGCGCATGCCTTTGGTGACCGCCCGCTCAGCTTGGGCCCTGTTTTCCCACTTCCAACACATCCATCTCTACCCAGGTCACCAGAACATCCAATACCGGGTTTGACGTTTCTTCCGCCGATGGGACCCCAGAAGCGCGCCTTTACCGGACTCTCTTTACCGACATTTCCAACATCCGTCCTCAACCTTTTCTCTTCTCTTCTTCCGATCCCTTTCAGTCCACTCGACCCCACCCCGCTTACTTAGAAGTCACCGTGCCACCACTCGCACCAAGTCCCAGCTTCAACACCCTCCCCGACCGACACACCCTTGCTACCCGACATTTAGCGTCCCTTGTGGTCCGGCTGCAAGGCAACATCTTCACCGTCGAGTCATACCGGCCTCTGGTGCTCCGCATTTACTCTCCGTCTACTCGGAGACGCTTGAATACCGTTCCATCCGGCACCTATAAGCCGGCAAGATTCCCCCAACAACTCGTAAGCGGAAAGCCGCTGAGGCGACGATATCCTCTGCTGCCACCGCTACCAACAAGAGGATATTCGCCTCAGCCGGCCCCGAGATCGCACCGCCCACTCCAGTAACTACAGGGTCCAACGGCGATATGGATACCGATGACGACTTCATGTCCAACGTCTCTAGTGAAGACGACCTGCACCCGGATGATAGCGACAATGACATCTCCGGCGACGAAGGTTTGTCGTTCTGGCGATCATGGCCGGCATTTCGGCTCGTTTGTTCCTCCGAGGGGTGCTAACGTTACTGGTTCTGTAGACTTCGCCTTCGACGATGAACCTGATGTAGATATCGACTCACAAAAGGAAATCGGATATAAAAAGAAAGCCGCCTATGATATCAGCTTCAGGGTCTTTCAGCCGAGCGATATCCAGAGACAACAAGACGAGCTGATCGACGAGGTCAACATGATCCTGGATATCTCCAAAGCAGAGGCGGCCATCCTCCTTCGATATTTCAGGTGGAATAAGGAGCGGTTGATTGAAGACTATATGGACAGGCCAAGCCAAGTTCTCGATGCTGCCGGCCTTTCCCAGTCGACAGCCGGTCCACCCAGGATGAAAATCATCCCCAACTTTGTCTGCGACATCTGCTGCGAAGACGAGCCCGGACTGGAGTCGTTTGCCCTCAAGTGCGGTCACAGGTACTGTGTGGACTGCTATCGCCACTACCTGTCGCAGAAGATTCAAGGAGAGGGTGAAGCAGCCCGCATCCAATGCCCCTCCGAGGGTTGCACAATCATCATCGACGCCCGATCGTTGGATCTTCTCGTCACGCCAGAGTTGACCGAACGGTACCACGAATTGCTCCATCGAACCTACGTGGAAGACAAGGAAACACTCAAATGGTGTCCCGCACCAGACTGCCAAAATGCCGTCGAATGCGGCGTGAAAAAGAAAGACCTCGACAAGGTGGTTCCCACCGTCTCCTGTCTCTGCAGCCACCGGTTCTGTTTTGGTTGTATATTAAACGACCACCAACCGGCGCCGTGCGAGTTAGTAAAGAAGTGGCTGAAGAAGTGTGCCGATGACTCAGAGACTGCCAACTGGATATCGGCCAATACTAAGGAGTGTCCGAAGTGCAACAGTACAATCGAAAAGAACGGCGGCTGCAATCACATGACTTGCCGGAAATGCAAGCACGAGTTCTGCTGGATGTGCATGGGGCTTTGGTCTGAACACGGCACGAGCTGGTACAACTGCAACCGGTTCGAAGAGAAGAGCGGGCTGGACGCCAGAGACGCGCAAGCTAAATCCCGAGTGTCTCTGGAACGTTACTTGCATTACTACAACCGGTACGCCAACCACGATCAATCAGCTCGCCTAGACAAGGACATCTACCACAAGACGGAAAAGAAGATGGTACAGCTACAGAAGGAATCGGGTATGTCCTGGATCGAGGTGCAGTACCTGAACTCCGCCTCGCAGGCGCTCCAGACGTGCCGCCAGACCCTGATGTGGACGTATGCTTTTGCCTTCTATCTCGCCCGCAACAACTTGACCGAGATCTTTGAAGACAACCAAAAGGATCTGGAAATGGCTGTCGAGGCTCTCTCCGAGATGTTTGAAAAGCCGATATCAGAACTCGCCGACTCGAAACTCAAGGTGGAAATCATGGACAAGACGTCGTACTGCAACAAGCGCAGGGTGATTCTTCTCGACGATACTGCCCAGAACCTGGCTGAAGGTATGTTTATGTGGACGGTTCTCTAGGGTTACAGGCGACTGACAAGCACTAGGACGGTGGACCTTCAATATCGAATTGACTGGCGCCATGCCTAACAGCGGGCCGAGCGCTCAGCGTTAGAGGGGCGTTTTGGTCGGGTTTGGCATCGCAAGATTGCGCACATGGATGGGCGAAGCATCACATATTACGCTCCTGCGGAGAGGTGGTTAGGTGTCAAGATACAGGTTGACCTTGGGGTTCTGGCCAGAACGGTGCATTGGGCGTTGCTTGAACCCGCTTGAGCCCGGCACGTGAAGCATGGCCGAGCGGGATTTGTGTTGCGAATGGGCATAGATTGGGCACGTCTCTGGAGTTTGCACGGGAGTGTACATATTATCTGGGATTGAAAGCGGCAGGTCGGGAGGGTGGGGACGGAACCGGGTTTTGGCATGCAATCAATGGAAGTTATCAATATTTAGCGTTTCTCTCAAAGTGCGAAGATCAATCCTTCCCTGTATCATCAGTAGTCGTCGTCGGATGAACATGATAGGCTTCCTGTCGTACCCGAGATCGGGAACCAAGCACACGGGGGACGATTTCCCGGATGTTGGGGCCCCCTCCACCCCACTTCGCCTGTCAAGTTCCCGCTTGGCACGCTGACGTTCGGGTCTTCGCTGATGAGATGGAAGAATTCTTACGCGAGTCGTCCGATGATGGGAAGAATGGATAAAATGTGGCTCGAGATGTGCTGTAAAAGAGAGGTGACTTTACCATTGATGCTGGTCCTCTCAGCGCTCCCTCACATTTCCCAAGTCATAAGCATCCTACGAATTACATACTCGGAGGCGGCCGAGATTTGGGAAGCGGTTCTCGGTTGGCCGCTGGTTTCCGTGCGCGGGCGGTTCCAGGTTCCCCCGCAAAGCGCGGAATGGGTCAATTCTCACCCGCTGCCGAGCGCCCTTTCCGAGGGGCGGAGACATGCCGTGGGGAGGCCCCGGCCCCACGATGAACCAGGGACCACGGCACTGCCGTCGGCCATTCACGGGATAGGACCCCATCTCGGCCTCGCTGTAATGGCGAGTTGAGGGAAGGTGTCATGGGGTATGGTGCTGCGATGACTTCTCCCTGAATTGGATTTTTGTTCTTTTTACTTCTCTTACCTTGTTTGACATTTTGTGTTCTGTCCCACAGCGAGAGCGGTTTGTTGATTTGGTTGCCGTTCGATTGTCCTTGACCCTCCGCTACCCGAACCCTTAAGTCAAGATGCCGTCAACAGCCATGTGCATGAGAACGCTACGTGCGTACGCCAAGTATGGTCAGAACGTGGGTTGCCCCCAGCTTTCATCCATCCGTCGAGCCTACTAACGGCGATTCTCGACAGCATGCTGCGCTCTTCGCGCGGTCCTTCTCGGCCACAGCCCGCCGCCGCGACATCAACAAGGTCTACCCCTCTGCCGCCGAGGCGATCAAGGACATGAAGCCGAATTCGACTCTTCTTTGTGGCGGATTCGGCCTGTGCGGCGTACCAGACACTCTAATTGACGAGGTACTCAAGAAGCCCGAGCTCAAGGGCATTACCGCCGTCTCGAACAATGCGGGCACCGACAACAGCGGCCTCGGCAAGCTGCTACGCACCAAGCAGATCAAGAAGATGATCGCCTCGTACATCGGCGAAAACAAGACCTTCGAAAGCATGTATCTGACGGGCGAGGTGGAGCTAGAGCTGACACCCCAGGGCACACTTGCCGAGCGGTGCGCGGCTGGTGGCAAGGGTATCCCCGCCTTCTACACGCCGGCCGCCTTTGGCACGGTCGTCCAGACCGGCGAGCTGCCGCTGCGCAACAAGCCCGATGGCACTCCCGACCAGTTCTCGTACCCCAAGGACGTCAAGGTATTCAACGGCAAGAGCTACTTGCTGGAGCACTCCATTGCGGGCGACTATGCCTTTGTCAAGGCCTACAAGGCGGACCGGCTCGGCAACTGCCAGTTCCGCCTCGCTGCCAACAACTTCAACGGCGCCATGGGGCGCAACGCCAAGATGACGATTGTCGAGGCCGAGCACATCGTCGAGCCCGGCGAGATTCCGGCCCGAGGCGGTCCACCTGCCCGGCATCTACGTCAAGCGCGTTATCCCAGAGCACAGCCGGAGAAGAACATCGAGAAGTACACGTGGAGCAAGGACCCCGCTGAGGCCGCCGAGGATCCCAAGTGCCGCCGCGGCGCTGGGCACGGGCGACACCA
This sequence comes from Chaetomium globosum CBS 148.51, assembly GCF_000143365.1. Lineage (NCBI taxonomy): Eukaryota > Fungi > Ascomycota > Sordariomycetes > Sordariales > Chaetomiaceae > Chaetomium > Chaetomium globosum. Next base: position 521,473 of record NT_165982.1, read on the forward strand.
AGGCCAAGCGCGAGCGCATCGTCAAGCGCGCGGCCAAGGAGTTCAAGAACGGCATGTACGCCAACCTGGGCATCGGCATGCCCATGCTCGCCCCTGGGTTCGTCGGCGAGGACGTCGAGGTGATGCTGCAGAGCGAGAACGGCATCTTGGGGCTGGGCCCCTACCCGCTCAAGGGCAAGGAGGACGCGGACCTGATCAACGCCGGCAAGGAGACGGTCACGCTCAAGCCGGGCGCGTCCGTGTTCGGGTCCGAGGAGAGCTTCGGCATGATCCGCAGCGGCCGCATCAACCTGACCATCCTGGGCGCCATGCAGGTCAGCGCCGTCGGTGACCTGGCCCAACTGGATGTTGCCGGGCAAGGTCAAGGGGTTCGGCGGCGCCATGGATCTGGTCAGCAACCCCAGCGCTACCAAAGTCGTGGTCACCATGGAGCACACCGATAAGAAAGGCAATCCCAAGATTGTCAAGCAGTGCGCTAATTCCCGCTGACGGGCAAGACGTGCGTGTCGAGAATCCTTACCGAGCTGGTGGGTTTCTGTCCTGTCTTTGATATGTGTGATACGAAGGAAGTGCTGACTTGATGAACAGGGTGTCTTTGACGTCGACTTTGCCAAGGGCCTCACATTGATCGAAATTGCTGATGGCGTGACGGTGGACGAGATCAAGGCCAAGACTGAAGCACCCTTCAAGGTTGCTGATGACTTGAAGCCCATGCTTTGAGGTGCTTGTTTGATAGGGTCAAGATCAAGATGGGGGGATGGTGGTTTGGGACAGATCTGTATATATTGTAGATACCTTGGGTAAGTGGCTTAGCGTTGGGAATGTCACAACGGCGCGTCCGGTTATGATTGAATGAATATCATTCTCTTAGTACGATTGAGGAGTTCCGTTGCTTTCCTTGTGTAGACTTGTCACCAACTGCGATGTTATTAGAATCCTTGCTGGACATATGAGCACATCGAATAATTTTACGGTTTTGTGACGTTGTTCTAAAATATGGCAGCGACATTCTCAACGCTTCGTTTGATTTGGGTGAAAAAAGGGGTTTAAGAATTGTCGCGACCGTCAAACCCTATACACAGAAGAGGTATAAGATGTTCAATCGCTTGGTAAACGAGCGCTGTCCCACGAAACACCCTTTCGCTTCGTGTGGTGTGGGTGTAAGTGACCGACCCTAACCCTGAATTCCTCACCCCGGCTACCTAAGTGATGTCACATCACCAACCTGCCACCTCCAAAAAGACAACAGCTCTCAAACATCGCGCAACATCCAATTGAGCCTCATCAACACCGACTTTCGACAAACCACCACCCCCAACCCCAATCCAACCCCGCCCCCCACCCACAATGTTCCGCTCAACCCTCCGCCCCCTGGCCTCAATGGCAACAGCCACAACCTCGCGCCGCACCACCACCACCCCTCTCCTCACCACCCTCCGCCCCGCCGCCGCCGCCCAATCCCAATTCCACACCTCCCCGCGCCTGCTCATCAAGCCGGGCGACCCGCTGCCCGACACCGACGCCCTCATGGAGAACACCCCCGGCCAGCGCGTCAACCTGGCCGAGGAGGCCCAGCGCGTCAACAACATGCTGCTGATCGGCGTGCCCGCGGCGTTTTCTCCGGCGTGCTCGGCGACCCATGTGCCCGGGTATGTGAACCATCCGAGGGCGAAGGAGTTTGAGGTGGTCGGGGTGGTGTCGGTGAATGATGTTTTTGTGTGAGTCTCTCTCTCGCTCGCTCGTTCAGATGATGGTGAGGTGGGTTTGCTGACGGAGGGGGTGGTTGTAGCATGAAAGCTTGGGGTGAGACGTTGGATCCGGCTGGTGATCAAGGGGTAAGTTGACTCGTCTTTCCTGTTTTTGCGGTTGAGGGAATGCTCACTGCGTTGCTTAGATCCGTTTCTTTGCCGACCCGACCGGCCGGTTCACCAAGATGCTGGATATGGCGTTCGACGGGTCGGCCATCTTCGGTGGGGACCGGTCCAAGCGGTACGCCATTGTCGTTGAGCAGGGCAAGGTCAAGTCGGTTGCAGTCGAGCCTGACAACACGGGTACCTCTGTGTCGTTGGCGGAGCAGGTGCTGGGCGCTGTTACCCCTTAAGGGCGCCGCATCCGTATAGAGGACGGTGTTTGGGCGGAGGGAAAAGTGCAGCGTACTCGCATGTCAAATGTGTCTTATGCCTCTCTCTAGTCTAGGGTTTCCTCGCACGAGCAAGCCAGCAAGCATCAGTTTAAAGAGCTACTCCGATTCCTACAATGCTCAGGACCCTAACCCGCAACCACTGGAAACCCCACAAGCAGGCGTGTCCCCGGATTAGACCAGTTGCGAACCTCAACTCCATTCCTCACTCTCATATCGCCAACCATGTCGGCCCGCGCCATTTGGTACGTGGCCGCAACCAAGAAATCCGCAAAAAATACCCTTTACATGCACTGCAACGTCAAGCCAGGGGCGAGCAAAAACCGAGAGGGTGTCATCTCGGTGGACGACGAGGCTGTCCAGATTTGTGTTGCGGCGCAGGCACGCGAAGGGGAAGCCAACAAGGCCGTGGTTAAAGTTTTGAGTGAAGTGCGTATCTGTTCTTAATTCTGTCTACTTCTCTTTACCTCTACCTAATCCTCATGTCCTCGCCAGGCTTTAGATCTTCCCAAGTCCGACCTGCAAATCACCCAGGGACTCAAGTCGCGAAACAAGACTGTCGCTGTCGTTGGGTCCTGGGTTAACGGGGGCGAAGAGGAATGTCTGAAGCGAGCGAGGGAATATCTGGACCAAGCTATGGAGAGCTCCTGACGGGGAGTCCCCGGCCCCGGCTTAGCTTTTGGGCTTGAAGATGAGCTGCTTTTTTGCACCCCAGGGGCAAGAGGTTGGCCAGAATATTGGGTTAGCGCTAGTCGGCCCGGCTGGTGAGGGCATGATTGAAGCCGGTTTGATATTGCAGCCTGCGATTTGTTGATAACAATGCCGTTGTCGCATAGATAACCGTCAAGCCGTAGCTAAAGCGTGTCAAGGAACGCGTCGCATAGCCCGAGCTCATCTGATCCCACGACCCCTCGGTCTCGCGAGCCCACTAGCGCGCGTTCCTCGGGTGCCTCCTCGCCCACCTCTTGCCGCTCCCCTTGTGGATGTTGTGCCTCTGTTGGATATAGCCGGGGCTGGAACTCGGGATTGGCGGTTTGCGCCTGGGGTCTGGTATTTGTGTGATGTCCGTGTGGATGGAGGATTCTCGACAAACGAGGTGTCCGTTGTCCTGAGCTTTGTCAGCTTTATACCCCCGGCAATCTCTCAAACAGCTTACATGAATGTCGCCTCGGTGTCGATATCGCTAGCGCTCCGTTCAGGAATCCTCGTTGCGTCTAAGCAATTGTCAGCAATGCCATCCGAGATTGGCTCAGGGCGGCACCTACTATGCTGTTGCTCCTGTTCCTCTTTCAACTTCATCCGTTTAAACGATTCCGTCATTGGGCCCTGCAAGCATGACACTCAGTCAGCAACACGCCAGTTGCCCCTGCTCTTCAAGACTGTACCTCTGGAAAATCAACACAGAAGGCATTCATGTTTAAGCCGTACAGAAAGCTTGCAAAGCTCTCGCTAAACCGCGACAAGCTCTCATGCATGAGCTGGAAGTGCATCATATTTGCCTCAAGGTCGGCAACGGCATCCGACAACTCAGCGAAGGCCGGCTCGAAGGTGTTGAGTGGGAAGGAGGCGGCATCGCCTTGCACGCTGTTGCGGGCCGAGTCGCGGAACGAGGAGCGGGACGAGGGCCGCAGGGGTGTCGTTGGGCGGGAACGGGAGGTTGACCGCGCGCGGCGGTGAGATGTGTCGTCGTGTGACATCCTTAGGGGTTGGCAACCGTATCGGTGTGGCCTTGGTAACAGTGCCGAGTGGTGATTATCGACTTGGTGTTTTGGACTGTGTTTGTTTAGTTTCCGAATTCCTGGATTGGCACCCCCACCACGTCAGTGCGGTCAGGTACCTTTGGGGATCAGTCTTGGCAATTGTCCCGCATTTCAACTCATTTATTACCCCACCAGCCCACCTTCCCAACGCCAACATTCCGCCAAGCCGCGCCGCCACCGTAATAGTGGGGTCGGCCATCTTGGCCCGACGAACCGATCCGTCCTGGGCCTTGTCTTCATGCAGTTCTAGCTCACGGAGCAGCCGGAACAGAGAAATAATGCTTTTTAGGAAGGGGAAATCTCATCAAATGCCCACTCGGGTGACCCAGACAACCCGAAGCCCGGGTTTTCCTTGGCTAGGGACGTAGCCGTTCGCATCGTTGGTGCCGTTCCTGCAGATTCTTCGTTTCGTGCCATCGGATAGCTCAATTCCTGGAGTTCCCCGTCAGCGGGCCGATTCGTGTAATAAACGCTGAAACTTTTGGTGTCTGGAATTCCGTCCGCCCGCTTCGCCCCGTCTCGCCGTCACATCCCGTTTCTTCCTTCCGGCGGCCTCCAAAGCTATCTTAACCCCGGCTACCAAAACGGAGTGGAGTGACCGTGTCATCCGCAAGGAACTTCTCTCGGGGCCCGGTGACGTTTCCCCGGTATCGACGCCGACTTACTGTGTATGTGAAACAACTCTCTTGCCCGGACGGTTCTTGCCTCCATTGCCTTTGCGTGATTCATCCATGTTTCTCTTTTAATGCGTTCTCCAAACTGACACGGCACACCCGGGATAGCCTGACCTGTTCTCGCAGCACTGCACGAGCACAACCAACATCGCACTTTCTCCGTTTTCAGGAGATTTGCGGTGATATTCTCTTATGCGTGCGCCACTGCGGCTCTCACCTCATCCCGCCTATTCACTCCTTTCGGCTTCCCCATTCACCAGGGGTTCTGGATATAATCGTGCTTTATCGCGTGGCATCCCGCTTCTTCCATCCTCCCGGGCCTCTTGTTTTATTTCTCCAGTCCTTCTTACCCGAAACGTCTCATCAGGCAGTAGATCACGTGCGCAACACCACCAAGAACGCCTCACAACAAGTGCTACACTAGAGGGAGTTACTTACCCTACTGAAACTCAGCCTACATACGGCAGACATTTGACGGCCTCCTCATCTGGACTTATCCTTGTCCTCGCTGCCGCGGTCGCATTATCAGCCTGCTATACTCTCGCCCCGAGGAAGATTGTGTCAGAAGATACCAAGGATTTGTCCCAGCCTGCGGACGATATGACGGCAGATATAGCTCCGGGCCGTCCCGAAACCCTTACCCCTGAGCAAGAGGAGAAGCTCAGGCGGTTATGGCAGCTCGTTTTCCAAGTGTGCGCGGTGGGCCAAGAGAACGGCACAGCTGCCGCAACCCCCGCCAACGACAAGGCCCAGGAGGAGGATTGCAAGAAGGAGAAGAAGAGCCGAATACCGTTCTTCTCCCGGAAGGGAAAGAAGGAGGCAGAGGCCGAGGCCACGTCAGGGGCACCAGCAAATGCGCCCGTGGTGCTCAATCTCGGGAAGGATGGAGAAGCCGACAAGTACGGCCAAACAAAGGTCTTCTACGATACTCTCGCTAGCCAGTCGCCCCAGTCGATACGGGACACGATCTGGAAGATGGTGAAGCACGACCACCCGGATGCGCTTCTCCTGCGCTTCCTCCGGGCGCGCAAATGGGACGTCGAGCGGGCACTTATCATGCTGGTCTCCACCATGAACTGGCGGGCGCAGGAGATGGATGTCGAGGAACTGATGCGAAAAGGCGAGGCTTCTGCGGTGGCGGCCGAGGCGAGCAGCGATGCGGCCGAGAAGAAGTTCGGAAACGACTTCATGGCTCAGATCAGGAAGGGCATCAGCTATGTGCATGGGCATGACAAGCAGGGGAGGCCGCTCTGCTTCGTCAACGTCAGGCTACACAAGCAGGGCGAGCAGGCGGAAGAGGCTCTGGAGAAGTACACTGTGTACCTCATTGAGACGTGCCGCATGGTGCTGCAGCACCCGGTTGACACTGCCGTGAGTGCGACTGTACATGGCTGAAACTGTCGTATCAAGCTGACCGGAACAGACGATTGTGTTTGACATGACCAACTTCTCCATGGCGAATATGGTAAGTACCAGCTTGAAATCCTCGCTTCTAATCACTGCTGACCGAAATAGGATTACACGCCTGTCAAATTCATGATCAAGTGCTTCGAAGCGAACTATCCAGAGTGTCTCGGCACGGTGCTCGTCCACAAAGCCCCCTGGATCTTCCAAGGTAAAAAACCCACCCTTCCCCTACCCCTCCCCATCCCCCGCCATCTCACACTAACCCCCCCGCCCAGGCATTTGGAAAGTAATCCGCGGCTGGCTGGACCCCGTCGTCGCCAACAAAGTGCACTTCACCAACAACGCCAAAGAAATGGAAGCGTTCATCCCCCTCAAGCACATCCCCAAGGATCTGGAGGGCGAGGAGGACTGGACGTACGAGTATGTGGAGCCGGCCGAGGGTGAGAACGCCAAGTTGGCCGACACGGAGACGCGCGATCGCCTGCTGGCCGCGCGCGAGGGCCTGGTCAAGGAGTACGAGGCCGCCACGCTCGATTGGATCGCCAGTGCTGCCGACAAGGATAAGGCCGCGGAGGTCAAGGCCCGCCGCAATGCTCTTGCTGCTAAGCTTCGCGAGGACTACTGGAATGTTGACCCCTATATCCGTGCCCGGTCGTATTATGACCGGATTGGCGTGCTCTTGCCCGGCGGGAAGCTGGATTGGTACCCGGAGCCGAAGGCGGCTGCTCCTGCGGCGGCTCCGGCGCCTGCGGTTGAGACGACGGAGGACGACCTTGATTAGACGGGAGGGCCGAGGGTTGCATTATGTATATACCGAGTAGTGTTAATCAGTACAGTTGGACTCCGCCGCAGAAAGATGTGTCTTGTTATTGACGTGGAGATGACGTATGTCTGCAGCTCGCCCAAAGGCTCGCGAAAGCTCACGCACTTGCTGGGAATGGAAATCATCTACACAGATTCGGTCCCATTTATCTCGGGGAATAGTGCCGGTGCCTAGAGGGTCATACATACACTTCCTACCCAGATTCAACCAATCTCCTACTCTCCCCATTTACACCTTGGACTTGATATCCTCAAACAACGCCTTGAGCTTGTCCATATCGGTCGCCTGCTGGGGCCAGCCGATAACGAGGCCTTCCTCCGGGTTCGGCTTGGGGATCTAGAGCCTTGTCAGTTCCAAATCATCCTATCACACCGGGCAACAACCTCTGTTGTCCAACCTACCATGTGGAAATGCACCTGTTGTTCCACGAGCGTCAGTATCCGTCAAACCCTACCAGGCAACCGCCAACCCAAAAGACCAACTCACATGCTCAACCACCTGGTGCGCCCCGCTCCCGTTGTTCTGCAGGATGTTGTACTCGGTTGCGCCAGTCGCCGCGACGAGCTTCTTGGCGATGGGCTGTTTTCGTGGAACGAGGTAGAGGTTCATCGTCAGTCTCTTGAGTCTTGTACAACAGTACATCACATAACACGGCCACTACGCGTGGGTTGTGGTGGGCGTACCAGGATGTCGCTCAGGTGCTCATCGGGGATGTCGGTCAGCTTCTCGCCGTGGAACTTGGGGATGACGAGCTAGAATCGGAGTGGTTCATGTGAGCATCCGTCCCAAAGCGGTCAATAGCGAGGGTGTGCAACATACGGCGTGGCCTCGGCTGAGCGGGTTGATGTCGAGAAAGGCGAGCGTCTTTTCGGTCTCGACAAGCTTGAAGCAGGGGATATCGCCTGGTTGTCGAGACGGTGTTAGCCGGAGTTCGGAGCTCATACGGAGCTCTGGGAGCTTGGATTGATCGACTTGCCCTTGATGATCTTGCAAAAGATGCAGGAGGCCATTTTGCTCGCCATTGGTCCAGATCTTGGAAGTAGTTTGCAAAGGAGATTCAATTCGAGAGGGGCCTAGTTTTAAGCTGACGTTCCTAAATGCTCTCCGATCGGTTGACTTTCCCTTCCGTCCGATACCCTGCAGTGGTATGTACAGTTCGGGCGAGACAAGACCAAGCACAGGCCGCAGTTTAGAGCGGGGTAACAATGCTCTCAGCGGCGTCTATCTCCCCTGAAATCGGAGGCAAGAAGCTCCCGCGGGCGCCCCCTTAGAGGTAGTTTGGCGACGCCAATACAGAACGAAGGTTAACTGCTCATGGTCTCCGCGCATTTATTCCTTTCCGAGTTCTCGTTATGGCCAAATTGATGGCCATGGACGCATCAAGTTCTGTTTGAAAGCCAAGATTTGCGGCGCGGCCATGCAACCGGGCGTGATACCCCGCCAATAACCCTCCACACGACCCCGCCATCACCTGCGCCGCGCTTGATGTCACAGCCTTGGTCAAGTCGCAAAACCAACTTGCGCTCAAGAAAGCTGCGCCTTCTCCCCACTTGAATATCTCCGTCGCCTACTTCTAAACACCTCTGAGATTCACTCCATACTCGAGAAATTCCGTTCCTGAACCACATCATGCCTCGCGGATTCAGAAGGACTCCCCTTTTTGGCGGGGCGCTTGAATGCGATCTTCCTGAGAAGTTTGCCGATGTTAGGTACGGTCCTTGTTGCGCTAGACCATGCTCCGGGATTGTTTTTACCCTGCGCGTGGCATCTGGGCTCCCTCAGTTACTGACCCCTCTCCAGCCAAATTCGCCAAGTTCCCGACAATCAAGAAGTCTACATCGATCAAAACGGGTTCACATCCATCATCTTCGACATTACCCAGCGCGTCGACGCCCGTGGTGAAGGCCTCGAGCGAGATGGCCGCGCTCTAACAATCCACCTCGAGGACCTGGTTGGCGACGACACCGACTCCGTCAAGGTCTGGAATACGACCGAGACACAGTTCTCCCACCTCGAGTGCGCCCTCCGCTCCACACACCCTTGCCCCCGCCAAATATCACCCCTACTAACAAGCACCTCAACAGCGACGACACACCAGCCTACACCCTCATCGCCACGCAGACGCCGCAGGCACCATCCGACCCCGAGAACGCCCGACGGGGGACGGCGCCGGACTTCACGGCGCTGATCCTCACGCTGCTGCGGTTCGAGAAGGAGAAGGCCGACGTCCTGATCACCATCAACGTGCCCCACATCAAGGGCGAGTACGACGAGGAGGAGGTTGACCTGGCGCTGGGCAAGCAGGGCGAGCTGATTGGGGATGCGGTCGAGTACGCGGCTCGGATCTGGGAGACGTTCAGGGTTAAGAGCTGGCAGTTGTTTGAGGTGTAGGGGCGGAGAGTATTTTGGGGGATTTGAGGGTAGTGGGTCTCGCAACGCAAGCAGAGGATTTATGTTGGATTGTTGATCATCTTTTGTTTTGGTTGGGTAGGCAAGGCAGGCTGGCTAGTGCCGGGGTTAGACGGAGAGCGAACGGCTCTCGATGAGCTCATGACCATGAATGAACGGCAAAGCCGATGAACTACACACTAACGCCGGGTATAACTACCTTATGCTTTCTTCATGCGTTACACAACAAGCTCCTCGACGGCCCCCTCCCATCTCCTTCACCCGCTCATCCGGCGTCGGCGTCGTCGCAGCCGCCGCCTCAGCTTTCTTGCCTGTCCACCGGCTCGCCACGATCCTCATAATCTCCTTCTGCGGACTCCCTGGATTCTCCTCCTTCACCACCCGCATCTGCTCCTTCATAAAAGCCTGATACCCACTCACCACCTTCGGCTTCTTCCCTTCCCCACCACCACCACCACCAACCACCCCATCACCGCCCCCATCATCACCTCCCTTCCGCCCCCTCGGCGCAGGCTTCGTCTGGCGCAACTGACTCTTACACACACCACAGCGATGCCGCTCCGGATCAATACTGCGCGAGTGGCGCTTGAACTCGGTGGCGCACTCGACGCACGCCCACACGTACTTGAAGTCAATGTCGTACGAGTGTTTGGTGGTGACGCACACGCCGCGGCCGGCAAAGGCGCGCGACGTCCGCGCCGCCCACGCCTTGAACTCGCGCCCGTGCGGGTTGGTCGTCACGCCGCTGACCATGAAGTTGGCGAGGTGGCAGAACTCGTGCGCGAGCACGTTGATGAGGCGGGATTCGGAGTCGATGACTTTTTCGGCGAGTTCGATGGAGGTGTGGTGTTTGTGGGTTGTTGTTGTGGTGGTGGTGGTCGTAGTGGTGGTGGTCGTAGTGGTGGTGCCGTCGGGGTGTGGCTGTCGGCTGCGGATGGTCTCACGTTTCCAGTTGGCGCGCCCAGCTGTGGTGTTGAGCTTGTTCGTCCAGATTAGCTTGATGCCACCTGTGGATTCTGCTAGTTGAGACAGTTTGCCGTCGGTGATGGTTTGGTCGAGTTCTTGGAGGAAGCTTTCGGCGAGCTCGTGCTTGGTCTTTTCGAATGCCTTCTTGACCTCGCGTTCGGATGGTTCTTTGACGCCTGCGCTCTTCTTGGGTTTCTTCTCCGGGCTGGCCTTGGTCGGGCTGTTCTGCCGTGCGGTGACGGCGTCTGGGAATAGTTGTTTTCGCGGGGAATGCTCGTCGTTCCAGTCGTCGACGAACTCCTGGCTCCAGAACATGTCGGAATTCGGGCGGTGAGGTGTGATGGGAATACGAGGTAGCTTTTTGGGCGACGTGAGACCGGGTCGGGATTTTGGTGGTGTCGAGGGAGGCGTGGCCTCGTGATCGCTTGAACACGAAGTGTTAATGTTTTGGGATTTCTTTTCGATCTCGGCACTGTGATGGATTAGCTGCCTGTGCCTCGATTTGCACCTTAGATTGAGCTTGAATTTGGTAAAGGGCACCTACAGTCGAAGCTTGGCCATGGAATCTGCGAGCTCCTTGGTCGCCTTTTGGGTTTTCGTTTCGCCCTTTTGTGGCCTCTCCGGCTTCGATGCGGCATCGTGGCGGCGCGTTGAAGGCCTTCCATCTGACCCAGGCCGATTCCTATTCTCCTCTTCTTTTGGCGGGGCACAATAGTCGTTTATTGTGTCCTCGTTGGTACGCCTAGGTGGTTTCTTGTCCGCCTTTCGGAGCATCGGCTTCACTCGCAACCTCGTTGGTGGGGGGTTTCCTTCAGATGTTTCCTCCTCATCAATACTCTCGCTGCCGCTGTATTCTGAACCCTCCAAGCCCTCTGAGCCCTCCGAGCCCTCCGAGGCCTCTGAGTTGCAAGAGTGAAAGGTGCCATCAAACATGGACACGTCCTCAATGATGGTAACCTCCTCCTGCGCCGATACATATTCCCCGTCTTGAAGTGGAGATGAGGCGAGGGCGGCCGCGGGTTTCGACTTCCTAGTCCTCAGTTCGACCCTGGTCCGCCGTGGTTCTATGTTCTCCCTTTCCCGCCCCAAATTCCTGCGTTCTCCGTCATCTTCGGCGTTGTCCGGTGTCCAAGCTCGCAGTAGCAAATTGTCCGTCAAAGGTCCTAACTTCCGTCGCCTAACAGTCGAGGCTGGCTTCGTTGGTTCTTCCACCTTCAAAGGCTTGTTCTGGTTTTGCCGTGATTTCGATGCATTTTTTAGAGACCCTGGTTTCTTCCCGTTAACGAGGCCGTCAATGTCGGGAAACTCGTCGTCGTCGCTCCAGATCGTTGTGGACTTCGCCAACCGAGCCATTGTCGCAAATTAAGATCCCGGTACGCTCGCTGACCGAAATTAATGAAGACAGAGGTCTACAAACTGACTCATTCCTTCGGTTTACGTCGACAATGCAATAATCAGCAGGAGCTTGTGGATCGTCGGGCATCCATGCAAAATTGTTGCTAGGGGCAACGACTAGAGTTTAAACATATTTTTGACTCAGGCAACTGCACAAACTTGCACCTCATTTTTAGCGCTCTGTGCACAGAACCCAGTCGTCAAATTGGACGGGGTTGCCGCTCTTTATTCCTTCTTGTAGTTATAGTTTCCATATCCCCAGAGTTACTTATGGAGGTGGGTTCGCTACCTTTGGTTGTCTCGCGGCGAAGCCATTGAAGGTCCATTCTCCCTCTGCTTCCCTCGGGCCCGTCTCGGGGCTTTTGGCCGTTCTTCATACCACTCGAGGTGGATTCAAAGAGGCATGTTGCCGGAAATTCCGAACTACATAGTTAAAACGCGAAGAACTGTCTGCATATATTCGCATCAACTGTGTGCGGTTGGGCCATTCGTTACGGTTCTGACCTTCGATTGCCACAAGGCTTACCTGACTACTCTAACTATTTGCAACAGTCAGATTTCATCCACCCAGGAGAGCGGCTGGGTCTCTTCGAAGCCTCGAGGTATTTCGCAGTATTCGTGCGTGTTCCCGACAACGCGCGGGAACGAGGGGGTGCAAAGACGTTACAAGCCGTCGCCAATCCATCTCCATTTTACCTACCTTCGTACCTAGCCGCCAACGAGACGCTGGTTTCTGACCTCCCTCGGTCTTACTTGCAGCACGGTAGGATCAACTCTGCCCACGAAGGTACTCTGGTGCCACAGCTGTGCCAGTTCCTACATGTACTTGCTTCGCATGGGCCCAAATTAGTCTCATGCATGGCCAGCAAAGCATTTCTAACCTTCCGACGCAGGTACCACTTCAACCTCCACCCATAAAGTGTCAACTGCCGTTGGTTGGCTTATCCAAGGCCCAATCCGCGCTGTTTGCTCCATCACCAACTGTTTCCTGCCTAAATTACAGGTAACATACCTACTATACGTCGGTAACTTGCCCGTCGAACAAGAGCAACGGAACTGGCTGCACGGCGAGTTTGAAGTGGTCGACAGCCTGCTGACAGCAGAACGAAACATCACCGACTTGATTAAACTCGAGCCAACCTGCTGAGATCATGGTATTGGTTGAGCTTGTTTCCGGCTTGGTTCGAGAGCAGGGCAAGATAGATTGGAAACATCGTCATCGAACTTGCGCCGGTTGGAGGCGACTCTTGAGAATGCGACTCTCAACGGCTGGGAACCGCAGACCCGAAATGCGGGTGCGGAATTCCCTGAAGCCTCTTGCACGGAAATAGATTGTGGGCCAATCTCCGGTGCTTTTGTAAGAGGGCGGCACGTTCCAATGCATGAAGGCGCGGATGCCCCATGTATGGCGCACTGTGTTCGGAAGAGTCGGGTTCTGGGGCGACTGGGCTGGAACTCACCCACTGAGGCAACCCGGAGAGCCGGCCAACTCTCCACTTGTAGAGCATCAACTGCACGATGAATTTCGCGTGGCTGCTGTGTGTTTCCGAAAAGCTAAATAGCTCGTGTTCACTCTCTTGAGCACACATTTATTGTGTCCCTCGTGGCAGTGCAACCTAGGATACTCGTGTCCGGCTCGCCGACAGATGTCGAGCCAAGATCTCAAGATTCTTATTGGGGGCGTAAAAGATAGGTAGTTATCCCGTACGAAGTACTGTCCATGTGTTTCAGCGCTTCGCGACTGTTGTCCCTCGCCTGGTGTACCGCCGTGACACCGGTTCATCTTTTCCTGCAGCGATATAGAAGACTCTTGATAACGAAACTCTGGGAGTCTGGCTCATCTGGTTGGTATGGCGGACATTTTCCTGGTTCTGGACTTGACCTGGCGTCATCGGACTTTTCCAACCAAGCTTTGAGAAAGCCGCCAGGCGAGCCACGAACCAGGCGTGGACAAGGGGTACCTGGTCGAAACTTCGGCAGCGCGTGGATTCAGGGGAACAGGGGCAGAGGGAGTGGCGGAGCAGCAAATCTGATGCACCATAATTTCGGCTTGACACTCCGTGACAGACCGCCAGCACTGCTCGATTCCTGGCGCAGAAGATTCCCTGAACTACGATTGGGTATGCGGTGATTATGTAACTATGTGGTTCAATTGGGTCTGAACCGGTCGGAAGTCCCGAGGAGTCGTGTTGCAGCTTGCGCGTATCCCGGCCGGCTTTGCAGTCCCTGGCAGCAACCAAGCACAGCCAAGATCCAATACCTGGCCGACATTCGCTTCGATGGATCGGAGGCCCAACTCAGCTTGGAAAATCTACACGGCAGCGCGGTGGCAAGATTTGCGCTAAGTAGACGCACGGAGCTTGCTGCTTTTGGGGGCACTGTGGGTGGCCAGTGAGTCCTGGTAATAGGTGATGACCGACTCAATTGCTTCCGTAATTCAAGGACGAGGTGATGGAATAGTTATCAGGTTGGGGGAGATACTAATATGAGTGAAGCCCGGGAGAAGTTAGGTTCTTTGTGCACAATAGGTATCAGAGAATGCATGAAAATGCAAGTTGAGTTTTGAGAATTCCTGCCGCGTACAGTGTCGCTGGGAGCAGATCAACACTGTCTCCTCACCGGCCAGCCCCCTTCCCCTTTTCAGCACCCCTGCTGAGACCATCGTCCCCCTGCCTCTGGCAAGCCGCCCCGTCCTGGCTGGGCCTGCCTGTTTCCGTCAGGACGAAACGCACCCAATCCTTGAATGCCTCCTTTTTCCTTTCCCTGTTCCTGCCCCCTCGACCTGCGCCAGTCTTTTTTTTCCTTCCCTTTTGACGCTCGCTCGCTCAAACCTCCCTTCCCATCTCTCGTTTTGGGCCCATCTCTAAAGGGAGTTCTTTTGGCTGTGCATCGGCGCCAGTTCCCAGCGGCAACGCAACCGACCACCGCGCCGCCAACCGCCAGCCAGTTGTTTAATCCCGACTCGAGACACGACCGCGGCACCTCAAGCGCCCAGTCAAGAGAAACCCGACCCTGTCAATCGCTAAGACGAAGGGGACATTCGCGGAAAGAAACTTTCGCCTTTTTGTTGCGCCCAGTCTCTCTAAGCTTGTTTTGCACGGAGCCTTTGGATTCTCGTCATTCTGGAACTGCATTCTCGTCTGTCATCCCCAAGCCAACATCCGCAGTCTGCGCCCCACCGCGCCGCCAATCGCTCAGCCTGCGTGTGTTTTGTGTGCAGCGACCACAACAACATTGCTCTTCAGCAACCAACAATCACTGATTTCTCGACGTTTTTGTGCTGTGGCGGGCCACTTTTGAAGAGTGGAGTTTTTGCCGGCCCGATCGACTGTCGCTGCTTTCACGAACTTTCGCACGGACCTTTTCCCATGAGTTGTTGATCTGGTAAGTAAGCTCTGGGCAGTCGTCATTCCTCCGCCATCTACCCGCACGTATTTCCTTGACCTGCCGGATGCGACGGGATATCTAACGCCCGGTTCGCTCCACAGACACTGCGCCCACAATGTCGGGATATCAACAGGGCCAGGGCCAGGCCCATGGCCAAGGGCATCACGACTATGATGACGGGTACGGCCAGCAGGGCAACACAGACTCTTACTACCAAGACGACCAGCATTATTATGACAACAATGGGCAGAACAACCGCGGCGCCCAGCAACAGGGGGACGGGTACTATGACGAGTCGTACGTTTTTTCCCCCGCACCTTATTTGGACTCGCTGATTAACGTATTGGCAGTGGCTATTACAACGCGGACCCCAATAACCCGTACCACCAGGACGGCGGGTATTATGACAATCACGATCAGTACCAAGACGACTACTACAACAACGGAAACAACGCCGGTTACTACGACCAAGGCTATGATAGAGGCGCTCATGGCAATGGCCAGGGTCAGCGGAACGGGTCAGAAGAGGATTCCGAGACGTTCAGTGATTTCACCATGCGCTCGGACATGGCCCGGGCTGCCGAGATGGACTATTATGGCCGTGGCGATGAGCGCTACGACGGCTACAACGATGGCCAAGGTGGTGGCAGAGGGTACCGCCCTCCGTCTTCTCAGATCTCGTACGGCGGAAATCGCTCATCGGGCGCGTCGACTCCGAACTACGGCATGGACTACGGAAACGTTCTCCCTGCCGGCCAACGCTCGCGAGAGCCCTATCCTGCCTGGACCTCGGAGGCCCAGATACCTCTTTCGAAGGAAGAAATCGAGGACATCTTCCTTGACCTGACGGCCAAGTTTGGTTTCCAGCGGGACAGCATGCGCAATATGTACGACCACCTTATGACCCTTCTCGACTCCCGTGCGTCGCGCATGACGCCAAACCAGGCTCTCCTCTCCCTGCATGCCGATTACATCGGCGGCGACAATGCAAACTACCGCAAATGGTACTTTGCTGCCCACTTGGACCTTGACGATGCGGTCGGCTTTGCCAACATCAAGGGCAAGGGCGGGAAGCGAAAGAACAAGAAGAAGAACGGCGAAGCCGAGAACGAGGCCGAGGCGCTTGAGGACTTGGAGGGCGACGACTCCCTCGAAGCTGCTGAGTACCGCTGGAAGACTAGGATGAACCGCATGTCTCAACACGATCGCGTCCGCCAAGTTGCTCTTTACCTCCTCTGTTGGGGCGAGGCAAATCAGGTCCGCTTCATGCCTGAGTGTCTCTGCTTCATCTTCAAGTGCGCCGACGACTACCTGAACTCACCAGCCTGCCAGAACATGGTGGAGCCCGTTGAGGAGTTTACATTCCTCAACAACGTCATCACCCCGCTCTACCAATACTGCCGCGACCAGGGATACGAAATCTCTGGCGGAGTTTACGTCCGTCGCGAACGGGATCACAATCAGATTATCGGTTACGATGATTGTAATCAACTTTTCTGGTACCCTGAGGGCATCGAGCGCATCGTGCTTCAGGATAAGAGCAAGTTGGTCGATGTCCCGCCTGCAGAGCGCTACCTTAAGCTGAAGGATGTCGAGTGGAAAAAGGTTTTCTTCAAAACTTACAAGGAAACGCGATCTTGGTTCCACATGCTGGTCAACTTTAACCGCATCTGGATTCTCCACTTGACCATGTTCTGGTTTTACACGTCTTTCAACTCCCCGACGCTCATCACGCCCAATTACGAGCAGCAGGTCGACAATCCTCCTCCGCGGGCCGCCCACTGGTCCCTTGTCGGTTTTGGTGGCACCATTGCCGCTCTCATTCAGGTTCTGGCAACCCTCGCGGAGTGGATGTACGTCCCGCGCCGTTGGGCCGGTGCACAGCATCTCACCAAACGTCTGCTGTTCCTGCTCCTGGTTCTCGCCCTCAATGTAGGGCCTGGAGTCTACGTCTTCATGCCAGCGGGCAACCAGGAAGCATACCTTGAAAAGCAGAATGGCCAGATTGCACTTATTCTCGGCATCACGCAATTCTTTATTGCCCTGATCACGTTCCTCTTTTTCTCGATCATGCCTCTCGGTGGTCTCTTCGGAAGCTACCTGACCAAGAACTCGAGGCGGTATGTTGCCAGCCAGACGTTTACCGCCAGTTATCCGCGGCTCCGAGGTAATGACATGGCACTTTCGTTCGGCATGTGGGCCGTCATCTTCGGTATCAAGTTTGGAGAGTCCTACTTGTTCTTGGCCCTGTCAATCCGTGATCCTATCCGCTTCCTTAATATCATGGATGTCAGTAGCTGCATCGGCGATACCATCGTTGAGAGGTATCTCTGCCAATATCAGCCACAGATCACTATGGGGCTCATGATCTTCACGGATCTGATCTTCTTCTTCCTGGACACCTACCTCATGTACGTTGTTGTCAACGCGTGCATTTCAGTCGCTCGGTCGTTCTACCTCGGTTCGTCCATCTTGACTCCATGGAGGAACGTCTTCTCCCGGTTGCCGAAACGCATGTACTCCAAGATCTTGGCCACCACCGACATGGCAATCAAGTACAAGCCTAAGGTCCTGATCTCGCAGATCTGGAACGCCATTGTCATTTCCATGTACCGGGAGCATTTGTTGGCCATTGACCACGTCCAAAAGCTCCTCTACCACCAGGTGCCCTCGGAGCAGGAAGGCAAGCGCACGCTTCGCGCCCCGACATTCTTCGTCTCGCAGGAGGATCATTCTTTCAAGACTGAATACTTCCCCAGCTACAGTGAGGCCGAACGGAGAATCTCGTTTTTTGCGCAATCGCTTTCGACGCCGATCCCCGAGCCCCTCCCGGTCGATAACATGCCGACCTTCACCGTCATGATTCCTCATTACAGCGAGAAGATTCTTCTATCACTGAGGGAAATCATCCGCGAGGATGAACCGTACTCGCGCGTCACTCTCCTCGAGTATCTGAAACAACTCCACCCCCACGAGTGGGATTGCTTCGTGAAGGACACCAAGATTCTGGCAGACGAGACATCGCAATTCAACGGCGAAGAGGAAAAGGAGGAGAAGGGAACCGCCAAGAGCAAGATCGATGATTTGCCATTCTACTGCATCGGTTTTAAGTCCTCAGCTCCTGAGTACACACTTAGGACCCGGATCTGGGCTTCGCTCCGCTTCCAAACGCTGTACCGCACGATTTCCGGCTTCATGAACTACAGCCGCGCCATCAAACTTCTGTACCGCGTCGAGAACCCCGAGGTCGTTCAGATGTTTGGCGGTAATTCCGACAAGCTCGAGCGCGAGCTCGAGCGCATGGCCCGCCGGAAGTTCAAGCTCGTGGTTTCTATGCAACGGTACTCGAAGTTCAAGAAGGAGGAGATGGAGAATGCCGAGTTTCTGCTCCGTGCCTACCCCGATCTTCAAATTGCCTACCTCGACGAGGAGCCGCCACTCAATGAAGGCGAGGAGCCACGTCTTTACTCTGCCCTCATCGATGGACATTCCGAGCTCATGGAGAACGGTATGCGCCGGCCCAAGTTCCGCATCCAGCTCTTTGGTTTTTCTATTCTCGGTGACGGCAAATCCGATGATCTGAAGCACTCCATCATCTTCTA
>NT_165982.1:540135-577124 GCF_000143365.1 Chaetomium globosum CBS 148.51
TACCTCGAGGAATGCCTGAAGATTCGCAGTGTCCTCGCCGAGTTTGAGGAGATGTCGACTGATCGAGGTATCCCCCTACACCCCCGGAGTGAAGACCGCTTCCGTCGCCCCCGTCGCTATTCTGGGTGCTCGCGAATACATTTTCTCGGAGAACATCGGTATCCTCGGTGATATTGCCGCCGGCATAAGAACAGACGTTCGGTACGCTCTTTGCAAGAACCCTCGCCCAGGTCGGTGGCAAGCTTCATTACGGTCACCCTGATTTCCTCAACGGCATTTTCATGACGACTCGTGGCGGCGTCTCCAAGGCACAGAAGGGTCTCCATCTCAACGAAGATATTTACGCCGGTATGAACGCTCTTTTGCGTGGTGGTCGCATCAAGCATTGCGAATACTACCAGTGCGGTAAAGGTCGTGATCTTGGTTTTGGTTCCATTCTCAATTTCACGACCAAGATCGGAACTGGTATGGGCGAGCAGATGCTTTCCAGAGAGTACTATTACTTGGGGACGCAGTTGCCGCTCGATCGCTTCCTCTCGTTCTACTACGCCCATCCCGGTTTCCACGTCAACAACATGTTTATCATGCTGTCGGTGCAGTTGTTCATGGTCTCCATGCTGCAAATCGGCGCTCTCCGGAGGGAGACGATTCCATGCGAATACAACCCCGACGTGCCCATCACGGATCCTCTATTCCCCACTGGTTGCGCGAACACCGACGCTCTCATGGATTGGGTTTACCGCTGCATCCTCTCCATCTTCTTCGTCTACTTCATCTCGTTCGTCCCTCTTATCGTGCAGGAACTGTCGGAGCGCGGCCCGCTACGCGCCGCCACCCGTTTCGCCAAGCATCTCGGTTCCCTTTCGCCCTTCTTTGAGGTCTTCGTCTGTCAGATCTACGCAACCTCGGTGTCGCAAGATATCACTTTCGGAGGTGCCAGGTACATCGGTACAGGCCGTGGGTTCGCCACAGCCCGCATTCCTTTTGGGGTGCTGTACTCTCGATTTGCTGGTCCCTCCATCTATTTCGGCGCTCGCACGCTGCTGATGCTCCTGTTTGCGACAGTGACCATCTGGCAGGGGGCTCTCGTTTATTTCTGGGTCTCCTTGGTGGCGCTGGTCGTCTCGCCCTTCCTCTACAACCCCCACCAGTTCTCGTGGACGGACTTCTTCATCGACTACCGCGACTACCTCCGTTGGTTGTCCCGTGGCAACTCCCGCTCGCACGCGTCATCGTGGATCGCCTTCTGCCGTCTGTCCCGCACGAGGATTACAGGTTACAAGCGCAAAGCTCTGGGAGACCCGTCGAGCAAGGGATCCTCCGATGTATCTCGGGCTGCCATTACCAACCTGTTTTGGGCCGAGATCATGGCTCCCCTTCTGCTTGTCGCAGTGACGCTGATCCCTTACCTGTTCATCAACGCTCAGACAGGTGTCCGGAAGTCGGAGACGAAGCCAACCGCTTCGCTCCTCCGGGTAGCCATCGTCGCTTTCGCCCCCATCGGTGTCAACGCCGGCGCTCTTGCCTTTTTCTTCGCAATGGCTTGCTGCATGGGCCCTGTCTTGAGCATGTGCTGCAAGAAGTTCGGCTCTGTTCTTGCCGCGATTGCCCACGCCATCGCTGTCATTGTGTTTTTGGTCATGTTCGAGGTCATGTTCGTCCTGCAGAGCTTCGATTTCCCCAGTACCCTTCTGGGCATGATTACGAGCATTGCCATCCAGCGCTTCATCTTCAAGTTGATCATCTCTTTGACACTCACGAGGGAGTTCAAGACCGATCAGTCCAATATTGCGTTCTGGACTGGTAAATGGTACTCAATGGGATGGCACTCGATGTCGCAGCCGGCTCGTGAGTATCTGTGCAAGATCACCGAGCTGTGCATGTTTGGCGGTGATTTCGTTCTCGGCCACATCATCCTCTTCCTCATGGCCCCCATCATCCTTGTCCCGCAAATCGACAAGCTGCACTCCATCATGCTGTTCTGGCTTCGCCCAAGGTACGTAAAAACCCCGTCCATGTATGAAAGGGATAGGCAATTGACAAAACCACAGCCGACAAATCCGCCCTCCCATCTACTCGATGAAGCAGACCAAACTCCGCAGGAGACGCGTCGTTCGCTATGCTATCCTTTACTTCGTCTTGCTAGTCGTGTTCCTAGCGCTCATTGTCGGTCCGGTCGTGGCTGGCAAGCATATCACTCTCCCAGACAGCTTGTTGAAGCCGTTAAACGACGCCGCCTTGGTGCAGCCAACTGGCCTGGACCACGATAACACGCGTGGCAAGACCCCCACTGGCACTGGCTCCCCAGGTTACTCGGGTATCTGGACTTCAACTGCGGAGTCTTCCCGAGCGACGGCCACGAGTGGTTCTGACAAGAGGGCGATGTACATTTGAAGCGTGGGCCCGGCGTTTTAAAGGTTGAGATCTTGGAGGGAGAGCAATAGAAGGGGTCGGTTTTGTACACTGTTTAATACGTCGACCGGTCGCACGAGTCAGGCGACTCGGATCTGAAAGAGAGGATACACTATGCAAGCGTAATGCGCTGTCTTTCTTGTTTTCTTTTTTCTTTGGCGACGGAACTGGGGCAGGTTCTTGTGGAATCAACTTGTATCGCTGTATTCGGTCGGTCTCGTGTGTATCTATGCGGTTTGTTTTGCTACCCTTGTCCTGGTTCTCCACCACCTGAAACCTTGATTAGAAGGTAATAACACAGTGATCGTGGCTGCTTGCTTCTCGTTCCCTCCCAGTGTGCTCAATAAGTGAGAAGGGGTTTGACCTTCGATATGACCGGCGTTCTGGGTCGATGGCCGCATTCTGTAGCAGGGTGGTTATGTCGAGAAGTGTGTGGTTCTTTTTTTTTTTTTCTTTTACCACATCTATGCCATACGTCCTCGATGTGGGCACTCTTTCGGCACTTGTCTCATAGTTACTCCTGCAGATTGAAAAACCCGTCGACTTGGAGGCCTGAATTCAATTGCCAAGTTTCGGTGGGCGACCCCTGTCCAGTACCCATGGATTTGCGTTGTTTCCCCTGAAAATTGTGGAACGGACCATGCAACGGCCCCGTCTTCGAATTCCGCCGGCTCTGTCGGCGACACGCGTCGCGGCTCCCGAAGCTACCGCCAGAACTTCTTTTCTCTGTGCAAGCGCAGATCCATCTAACTTGGAAAGTCAACTCAGGGGCAACCACACCACGTCGCATCCCCAACATATAGTCAATTCTCAATTCCAATCTATCCCCGACATAATCAAGAGAATCAAGAGCAAAGCGACACAACCACGCAAGCAAAACCACACACCGAACGTAAAAAATGGACCTGCACGAGGTGCAGGCGCATCTGGATCAATGGCTCCAGGAAGCAGCGGTCACCTTCCAGAAAATGCCCGGCTCAGCCGTCCTCATCCGCTACGTCCAATCCAGTTACCAGAACGACCCTGTGCGCTCGGCCATCGAACTAGTGCTCGTCATCTTCTTCATCCGATACCTCCTCGCGCCCAGCTACTCGACATCGAAACAAAATTATGTCAAGTTGACCGAGGACGTGAGTTTTTCCCAGTTGGAAGGGAGGGCGGTAGAGGATTGGCTAACCAAGGCGAGGTAGGAAATTGATGAACTGGTTGAAGAATGGACACCGGAGCCGCTGGTGGCGCCGGTCACCGCCCAGGAGGAGGCCGAGATGGAGAAATTGCCTGTACTTGTTGGGTAAGGGGCCACAAAATACTCGGGTGGAAAGACTCCGGCTGACCATGTTAGACCCACGGGCCCGAAGTCGAAGCTCGCCAACGGCAAGACAGTCACCAACCTCGCGTCGTACAACTTTTACAACTTCAACGCCAACGAACAGATCAAGGAGAAGGCCATCCAGACCCTACGCACCTACGGTGTCGGCCCCTGCGGTCCCCCGCAATTCTACGGCACCCAAGACGTTCACATGAAGACGGAAGCTGACATCGCTTCGTATCTCGGCACCGAGGGCTGCATCGTCTACGCGCATTCTTTCTCGACCATCTCAAGCGTGATTCCATCGTTTTGCAAGAGAGGCGATATCATTGTCGCGGATAGGGGCGTCAACTACTCGATCCGACGTGGCCTTGAGATCTCGCGGAGCAATGTCAAGTGGTACAACCATGGCGACCTGGAAGAACTCGAGCAGGTCATGCGCAAGGTGGTCAAGGAGCAGGCCGGCAAGAAGCTGACGCGGCGGTTCATCGTCACCGAGGCGCTGTTTGAGACCACTGGCGACATCAACAACCTGCCCAAGCTAGTAAGTTTTTTCCGCAGGTTGAACCGGGATATGCTTCGCTAACGGTCCGACAGATCGAGCTCAAGGAGAAATACAAGTTCCGCCTCATGCTTGACGAGACCTGGTCTTTCGGCGTGCTCGGCCGCACCGGCCGGGGCCTAACCGAGGCGCAAAACGTAGACCCAACCCAAGTGGACATGATTGTGGGCTCGCTCGCAGGTCCGCTCTGCGCAGGCGGTGGCTTCTGTGCGGGGGCCAAAGATGTGGTGGAACACCAGCGCGTCTCGTCGACCGCCTACACCTTCTCGGCCGCGCTTCCCGCCATGCTCGCCGTCACGGCTAGTGAGAGCATCAACCTGTTGCAATCCAACCCTGAGATCCTGCTGCAGTGCCGCGAGAACATCCGCTTCATGCGCGCCCAGCTCGATCCCCGGAGTGACTGGGTCGTGTGCTCCAGCGCGCCCGAGAATCCCATCATGCTCATGGTGTTCAAGCCCGAGGTCGTCGCGGCGCGCCGCCTGAGTGTCGAGGACCAGGAGCGGTTGCTGCAGGAGTGCGTCGACGAGGTAAGCCCCCCTAACCTAATACCCCCCTCCACCCAAACACACACATGGACACGCACAAGAGACTAACCCCCTTCTTCCCTCGAACAGGCGCTCGCCAACGGCGTGCTCGTCACGCGGCTCAAGACCATGCCCATCTCCCAGCACGCCAGCCTCAAGACCAACACGTACACGGTCACGCCGGCGCTCAAGGTGTGCGTCACGTCGGGCTTGTCCAAGAAGGACGTCGAGAAAGCTGGCGTCACCATCCGCCACGCCATCACCAAGGTCATGACCCGCAAGACCAACAACAAGCTCGGCTTGCCGGGCTGCGTGAGGTTTTGGGTGTGGTACGGTTGGGAATGGATTTGAGTGGGTTAGAGGCGTTGGATTGGTGCCGGTGCGGGTGGAGTTTGGGAAATGGGGGGTGTATAGTGAGGACAGATGATGGCCCCGGGGGTTTAAGGGCGTGGTTTTTGGGATATGTGTATATGATGCTTCTGGTACTGGTAAGTAATAATGTAATGCAATAGACTGGGACGAACCTCGTCGGCGGTCCCACATAGCAAGCCAGTTGAGCCGTGCGTGTTCTGTCCGTAGGAAATATGGTCAAGATTAAGCACGACAAAGGGGCGATACCAGCTAATTTCAGGTAGGTTTGCCTTTGAGCTTAGTACCTATCTGTCATCCCGCCCACGGGCATAATAGGTAACAAATGGGATGCATGGGGTGGCTCCAAAACAAACAAACCCCTTTGGCACTATCGACTGACTGAACTGAGCGCGTGACACATGGGCGAGTCAAAACCCCTGCGTGGACCTCTCACGCAACACCAACTCAACGCGTTTCCTTCCTCATGAGATGCACACAACACCCAGCCGGCCGCCCCTCCAGTTGGCAACTATGAGATCCGACTACCAAAGCACAAACGCCCTGGGGAGCCCGAGCGCTACCGGCTGTCCGCAGCTCGCGCCGGATCAAGCCCACGGGAGCCTCCAACAAAGCCGGTCGTGAGTAGTAATCCCATGGTTTGGTTATCTACCCTCGCTGACAGATGGTCCCGAGCAAAGAAATTCTGGTTCAGGACGCGCTACATTTCAGCCACGGCCTCTGGGATCTCTGACATCCACCCACATGTTCTCGGACTCCAGATTCGCCCATCCATCGTAGCCGTCCTGATCACCTGGCTTCTCGGATTCCTGCCCGCTTTTTTCTGGCCGTACGTTAAAACGGCCTTTCCAGAATGGTTTCTGCCGGACCGCGTAGACTTGAAGATGCAGAAACCTGGCGAAGAGGAAGAAATCATGGCGGAGTATTTCCACACTGAAGTGGAGGCTTACCGCCGGCTAAAGCCTCTACAGGGTGTAGTGATACCACAGTTTTATGGTTGTCTACGCTACAATGGATCAAGAGCCATGCTGGTTGAGCAGCTGGGAGGCGCCTCACTCTCCTCGCCCGAGGGTGCAACGATGGAGTTGGAAGAGCTGTCAGCTCTACTCCAGGCGTGTTATCGAGCACTGCACGCATTTGGAGTGCATCAGGATGACAGCAACTTGTCAAACTTTCAACTCGTGGATGGGAGAATCATGATGCTGGATCTGGAGAGCGCCGTGTTCCATTGCTCTGCGGATAACCTGGCGTTTTTTATGGCGTCGAAAGGGGGGCAATCGTGGTAGGGTTCGCAGACGACACCAATATCCTGGCCGTAGCGGAGACGACGGAGGGTACCTGCGGCATCCTAGCGGAGGCCTGGGGACACTGTGCAGGTTGGGCAGCAGAGAGGGGTATGGAATTCGAGCCAGCGAAGAGCGAACTAATCCACTTTTCGAGAGCAAGGGTCCCGATCGAGAAGACCCTAACGATCGGGGGGGTAGAGCTGAAACCAGTTGAGGATGCTAGATTCCTTGGGGTTTGGCTCGATAGGAAGCTGAGGTACCGCGCCCACCTCGCGGCGGTGAGGAAGAAGATGAAGACCCAGACCTGTGCCCTAACAAGGCTCGCCGCAAAGACGTGGGGGTGTACCTTCGCGAGGGCGAGGGAGATCTACTCGAAAGTGATCCGCAGTGCGATCGCGTATGGAGCCTCAGCCTTCCACACCCCTACAGAGGTAGGGGCCCCCCCCCCGCGGGGCCGCAAAGGAACTCGCAAAGATCCAATCGGAGTGCCTCAGGGTGGTCGCTGGGGCCTACAAGGCTACCCCAATACGGAGCTTGGAGACAGAAACCTATTGCCCACCCATCGACCTGTACCTCAACAGGAGGCTCCTTGCCTTCGAGGATCGGGTTAGGATATCAGAGGAGGCGAGGCTAATCCGCCAGACCCCTGCCACAATCGCTGCGATCCTGCGGCGGAGGCGCAGAAGGGGGAGAGGAAGGGCCTCGGCGGGAGATAGACGATATAGCAACGGCACCAGCGGAAAAGGGCTCAGGCGAATGGAAGAAGAGGTGGGCACAGGAGTGGGCCCCCCTCGAGTCGAGGCCGGAAAAGGAGGAGCTAGAGCCAGGGTCAACCGGCCCAGTACCAAACCACAAGAAACAGCTCGAGAGGTGGATGGAGGAGGCAATGAGAAGGGAGTGGATTGGAAGATGGGAGAGTGAGGTAGCTAGGGTGGTCGCTAGGAACCCGGGGCGGGCCCTCGAACCGGCCGATGCGACCGCGCGGTTCGACGCCTCTATCATGAACCGACACCGGTCGAGGGACCCAGCCTGGGAGCTATCGAAGGCGAAGAGTACTCTCCTAGTGCAAGCGAGGACCGGGAAGATTGGGCTTCGAGGGTTCCTCTTTACTAGGAGGGTCCCCGAGGTAGTAACGCCGGTATGCCGCTGCGGTATGGCGCGCGAGACATTCGAACACCTCGTACTCGGATGCAACGGAGCCGCAGATAAACCTCATCCCTGGCCAGACGACGGCGCAGAGCTACTGGAGTGGCTAGATGACGTGGAGAAGGCTGCCATAGTGGTGGGGTGGGTGCTTGGGCTGGGGAGGCTGAACGAGTTCCGGCTGGCGGTGGAGCTGGAAAATGAGAACAACGAAGAGGCCCGCGGCGGGGCCGAAGCGGAGTAGCAGAAGGGCATCGATGGAACAGAGGTTACGACTCATTTTATCTATTTCGTTACTTTGACCTCGGAAGGTGGGTGAGCCCTTTCGAGGAGATGGATCCACGGGGTAGCGGCAAGGCCGCAACGAAGGTGCGGAGGTTTTCATCCAGCTTAGGCATGGTTTTTCCTACCGAGTTAATTGCTGAGGGACCGCATGTACTTAGTACCTAGCGTGATAAGAGAAATAATAATAATAATTATGGCGTCGAGTATTGGGCATCTGGCGGATCATTATGTGTCGATGCAGGAGTATTATCGACACGAGGGCTCGTTGGAGGCGGCTTGATCAGAGTACTTGGGTCGTATAAGAGGCTTCTTTATAATCATTCTTGGTAACCAAGAGGTTTCCTCCATAATTCTTAATATCCAAGAAGTTTCTTCCACAATTCCTAATATCTCAACAGTAACACAGAGAAACATTTCCAATCATCCCGTATCCCAAACCTCATGCACTAAACCAACACCACACATAACCAACCGGGTATCCAAACACACACAGCAAACCCTCTCAACGCCCCCTAAGCAGATTTACGCAGATTTACCCCCCTTGAACTCCCCACTATCATCCCCGCTGCCACTCCCCCTCCCCCCTACCACTCCCTCATCAACCGACCTCACCCTCCCCCTACCACCTCCACCACCACCAACCACACTATCCCCCTCCCCAGCCCTCACCTCCTCCCCCTCCTCCAACTCCACCGGCAACACCAAATTCAACACCACCGTCACCAACGCCGTGACCGCAAACCCCGTCTCCATCACCAACGCAATGGCATCCAAAAACCCCCTCAACGCCTTATCCTGTTCCGCCACCCCGCGGAACACCCCCTCAAAATAATCCGGCACCAGCGTCGCGCCATACCCCAGCGCCAGGCCCGCGGTGAGCACAAAACGGTTGCGCCGCGTAAAGGGCACGCCCTTGGCGACGATGGCGAGCCCCGAGACGGCGACGGCGGTGAAGAGGAAGGTCGTCATGCCGCCGAGGACGGCGGAGGGGATGGCAACGAGGGAGGCGGCGAATTTGGTGAAGATGCCCGCGAGGAGGAGGAAGAGGCTGTTGAAAGGGGAGGGGTTAGAGTGGTTGAGGTGGCGATGGGGTGTTTGGGGGGGGGGTTCATACCAGCAACAATACCCGGCGGAGCGGTTCGCGCAGCGGGTGAGGGCGATGACGCCGTTGTTCTGGGCAAAGGTGGTCATGGGGGTAATGGTGGCGAGGGCGGCGAGCAGGCCGTTGACGCCGTCGGCCAGCACGCCGCCCTGGATGCGGCTCTCGTAGATGTCGCCCTCGACCTCGAGGCGAGACACGTCGCACGACGCCGTGATGTCGCCGATGGCCTCGCACGCGCAGATGATGAAGACGGCCATGAGCGGCAGCACCAGCGGCCCGTAGATGGACAGCTTGAACGTGTGCACCCAGATGAAGGACGCCGCGGGCGCCGTGTCGATGCCGGACCGGTCAAAGTACCCGCACGCCGCGGCGATGATGCAGCCTGTTAGTAGGCCGATGACCACGCTGGTCGACTTCATGATGGGCGAGCCGAAGCGCTCGCAGAGGATGATGGTCACGAACACGGAGAATCCAAGGCCTGGGGGTTGTTAGTCAGGGGATGCATGCTCCTAGATTCCAGAGTGGCTTACCAAGATACTCGGGCGAGCCCCAGGGGAGGGCATGGGGTGCGGTGATATCAGGGCACAGGGCAAAAAACTCGGCCGGGTTCGCGTCGGCGCAAGGGCCAGAACCGCCGGCCCAATTCTTGAAACCGGAGGCGATCAAGTTGATGCCAATCAGCATGACGGTCGGCCCCGTCACGATAGGCGGGAAGATGCGCAGAATGACCTTGGGAGGCACGAACGAGATGAGGATCTCGAGGAGCGAACAGACCGCTGCGGTGCCCAGTACGGCCCCGTAGGCATCCGGACACGGTAGCGGCGTGCCGTCCTCAGCGGTCGGACAGAAGCCGTTGGCGTACATCTGGCTGAAGGCGCCCGAGGCGACCGGGATGATGGCAAAGGAGATGCCAACCACCGAGATCAGGCCCGTCCCGATGTAGTAGGGGGTCTTGAGAATGCGAAAGCGGGTGATTTGGATGGTGGACAGGATGCCAGACACGATCAGGGCGGTGGATACCAGGTACTGGGTCTGTTCGGTGTTGAGGTTGACGCCGCCGGCGCCGGCCATGATGATGGGCGGCGTGATGATGCCGGCCAGCATAGCGAGTGCATGTTGGAAGCCGAGGAGTAGGGCCAATACCACGGGCATCCGGTCATTGAGGCCGAAGAAGGGTGGCGGCCGATCAGCCTTTTTCATGAAAGGGAGATTAGGACGGAAGAGGAAGGCATAGTCGTAGTTGCCGATGAGGCCTTCTTTCGTGAGAAGCGTCCTCTTCACGGCGTGTAATCGAGAACCGAGGGTCCGCTTCGGAGCCGGCTCCGGGAGAATTTGGGACGGAATCTGGTCTTCATCCATGGTGAGTGGAAGGAGAATGGCAGTGGCCGAATTGCAGGAAGACTCGACCCGGAAAGTGATGCAGACGGAAGAAAGAGACTTCGTCCAATTGCCAGGGGGTATCACATATTCCCGGTAATGTCACGAGCCCTGAGAGCGAGCTTTTAATGGCAATCCGCGGTCCCATCTTGGTCGCATGCCACGCACATGTTCAATGTCCAAGCGTAACCAGGAGCGCTTATCTTGTTTCCGTATCTCGGCGGGATCCACAGCGCAAGTAGCAGAATGGAACCCCCAGAGGCAAAGTGGAACCCTCCATGCTTCAGGATGTGCTTCGATGGGAATGTGTTGCATGGCTATTCCCATTCCCGGGGAGCCGGGCTCACGGACCTGAGAGATCGGGCGGGCCCAGCCGATGGCTACAGTGCCTACCGGGCAGTTACCGCCGCTGCCATGCGCCCGTCGCCGCGGGGAAGCATGGCAGTTCCTGACGATCCAGCCGTTTCATGGAACTTATCACCGAGCCCTGAAGCCCGCTTTCGAGTGTTGCTGACAGTGGGGGCATCCCCATGCTAGGAAGGTGGGGAGGTCGTCCAGCGATAAGGAAACACTGATAACGGGCGATAACATTACGGAGAGCCTCGGTCTGTCCTCTACATAAGTATAGAGTGGTCTCCCAACACTTCCGTCCCCTCGATCATTTGTTGCCGAGAGTTTTTGTACCAGCTACGATTGAGGGATGGCGTCTCATTCTTCACAGGATACCTAATACCCGGCATTGTCAGTGGGCCCATAAAAGGAACGGTCCGGCGCTGCGGCCGGTGTGGGTCCGGGAACCGGAGGCGGACGGCGTGGGGCCGGTTCTTCGAGATGTTTCAGGCGCTCAGGTTCCGGTGTTGCACCGTTGATTGAAGATGGGACAAACTCATAGTCAAGTTTCTCGAAGCCAAGCATGCGTGAGACAGCCACAACACAGCGCCCCGATTTGAAGTGACACCAGCCATCGGGATTTATGCCAGCGGAGCCGATGCCGAGCAACCAGGCCTCGCGCTGATTGGTTAAATTGGGAAAAGCTGCAAGCCCAGCCTTCTTTTTCTCGACGAGACGATGAGATGGCAGGTCTTTTGGTGGAGGTGAGGGTTATTGGCTTTTGCGGTCTGTCTTTTCCTGGATTTTCTTAACTTGCAAAGAAGCAATCATCTCATCTTTAATTCCGCAATTCCTGAACCTTTTCCGTTGCTCCTCGTTTGCAGCTTTCCGGGTCAGCACCTTCCGCTCCTTTCAGTTAGCGGCACGGTTCCTGAGCTTGTTCCTGTGCCAACCATCGAATCAACCCCGCTTGCCTGCATCCTCGGGCTGGGTTTGCGACAGGGCGATCAGCACAGACGTCATAAGGCTTCTGCTTGCATCTCTCAAGAGAGGCACTGGGATTTATTCTTGGGACCCAGATATACCAATTCGGTGTAATCTGTACGAGCGAGCCTATCCTCGCCGCATCACGTGGAGGCCAACCTTGAAAGTTGCCTAACAGCGACACAAGCACTTGCGGCGGCACGGGTCGCACAATCGACTTGGGAGAGAGCCCGGAGCCCGGGAACCAATCCCCCTTTGGCTGCGCCGGCAGCAGGATCTCACCGTGCTTGCCACGAATTAGAAAATCGGGCACCCAACAGAAGTCACCCAACCAAGTCCCAGTTCCGGCTGGATTCTCGAATCTCACCGCGACTTCAAAACCGCGATCGCTGGAAACCAAACAGCACAAATAACCGACTGCGCATCAACAACACCGCCGTCATGTTATTCGGAATCATGTTCGCCTTTTGGCGCTTCTTGGAGATCGTCACCCTGGTAAGCAGCAATCAATAATTCAATATACCTCACCACCATCACCACCACAACCTCCACCAACCCACTAACCCCCCCATCCAGATCCCCATCATGGGCATGCTCGCCTGGTTCGTCAACATCCACCTCGAAGCCAACGTCATGACCCCGGCCTACATCCTAGTCCTCTTCATCGTATCGGTCCTCGCACTCGCCTGGGCCATCTTCACACTCTTCAGCTACCACCGGTCGTCGGCCAACGCCCAGTTCGTCGGGGTGATCGACCTAGCCTTTGTCGGCGCGCTGATCGCCGGCGTCTACTATCTGCGCTTCATCGCCCGCGCCGACTGCGTCTCCGTCCAGCCCGGCTCGAGCGTTGACCTCGACTTTGGCATCCTCGGCTCCGTGGGCTTTACCGGCGTCGATGTCGCGGCGAGTAAGACGTGTAGTATGCTCAAGGCGTGCTTCGCTCTGGGGATCATGAATACCGTGTTCTTTTTTGTGACGGCTGTGATGGCGTGGATCCATGGCGATCATGCGGTCAAGAGCGAGAAGCGCTATGTTGAGACTAGGCGGCGCAGCCATAGCCGGGGGCATAGCCATAGCCGCCATCGCAGCCACAGTGGTCACCGCCATGGGAGCAGGAGGAGCTCGCATTCTCATCACCGCGCTTATGTTTGAGGGGTTGGTTGTTTGGAGTGGTTGTGGGGAGAAGGGGCTTGGGGAGTGATGGCTGAAGGGAGTGGGAGGGGTTGCAATCTTGTTTTTTTTTCTTTGACGTGTTTCGTAGTGGGTATATCCTGTGTGCTGGCCCGGGCTTGGGCTGTTGATATCTGGTTGAAATCAGGACAGGGGGATGGATCTGATGAGGCTGTTGATATCCGGGTTACGACGTCATGACTCCTTCTTTGGCTGGGTATATTGACGTGGGTAGAGCGGAGAGTAGATAGCGATTATGTTTGTTATTTGGAAGCCGAGACATCTCCTGTTGTCTTTGTAAATAGTTAATAGTTCTGGGGTGAAGAATAAAGCTGGAGCTGTGTGTCCAAAGACCTGAATGCAAATTTCAAGCAAAGTCACAAAATCAAAGTCATCATGGTCTCAACTTGAGTATTAATTCCCAATCGTTTGTGTGAGTGTTATTCTGAGGGGGTGCCTAAGCCATACAGTTATTTGGGTGCTGCGAGTTAGGGTAGCTCCGTGGTCGTTGTTGATTGATGTCTGAGGATAACAAGAAAAACTAGGACCAAGCGAGATATGAACCCGTGGCGTTTGTAACAAGAGCCGCATTGCCCATGTAAGTACCTGCGATGCGATGCTCAAAGAGAGTCTAGTTTACCCGAGGACCCGAGTCTTTGAGATCAGATGCCGGTAAGTGAAAATGAAAATAATCAAAGAGGCACAGGTCATACACTCAACAGTCATGACCTCGGTGTGCCAAGTTTAACTGAAGTGACATGTAGAATACTCGGTCACCCTTCTTCCTGTTGTATCCAGCCAGAGGCCACTTGCCTTGGTGTGCAGCTGCGCACACTAGGGTCCCTGAAAACATCAGACTGCCCCCTCACCCCCATCTTCAACATGGGACCAAATCTCCGCGACGGGGATGAGGGCCAGCACATAATGCACCAGCACTTTCTCCCCCTGGTGCCAACAAAGACCGAAATCTCTCCACAAACTTTGCTTCCCACCAGCTCCAACTTGCTAGCCCTCGCACAACATACTTAACTTGCTCCAAGGCATGCTCCAGACCCATCACGACAATGGGCTCGCTCCTATCCCGGCCTAAGAAGCCTCAGTTCAAGGCCTCGAGACCCAGAATGCGCGACTCGGAGGCCCTGCGACGTCGCATCTCCCTCAACAAGGAAACCCTCGATCGGGTGTTGCAGCAACTTGGCCACCCGGCGGCCCAGCAGCCAGCCCACCCGCCGACTCACCTCGACCAGCGAGGCAACATCGATCAGCAAGTCTCCCACGACCAGCAAGTATACCTCGATCAACAAGTCTACCAGACGCGGGCCCTGTCCCCGAAGGCGACAACCCCATACTACACACGCAAAGAGCAAGGGCACGAACACGAACAAGAAGCAACGACGGCCGGAAAAGGGATAGGCCTCGGCATCGCAGCCCCAGCTCCATTCTTAGTCCCGATCCGACAAGCCCAAGTCCCCGACCTCAACAAGCCGCTCCCCCCTCTACCCACCACCCCGACAACCCCTACCTCAACCACCCCCCCGACCCCCCCAACCCCTTCCCCCACCTACACCACCACCACCACCACCAGAACAGCAGTAACCCCAGCCGCAACCCACACCCCAACAACCCTAGCCTCATCATCAACCCTCTTTACCACCCTCCAAGCCCATCTAGACCGCACCCACATCGAGCACCACCGCCAGCAGACACTACGCATCCTCGAGTCCCGGGACCGGCACTCGTACAGGGACAGAGACAGAGATAGGGACAGGGACAGAGACACCGGGGCGCCGACGCCGCTCCGGCTGCTCCGGCCGTATGGGCGCAGACGCTTGCCGAGCATTATCTTGCGGCGGCGGGTGGGGAGGGCGGGGGTGGTGAGGGGAGGGGGACGGGGAGGTGGAGGGGGGAAGGTATAACGCATGGGGTTGGGAATGGGAATGAATGGGCTGGCCCGGCTGGGGGAGCGCCGTTTTAAGACGGGGGCTTTCCATCTTCCATCTTCCATCTTCCATCTTTCATGGGAGGGGGAGGGGGGGGGGGTGTTTCCTGAGGTAGGTTGGGTTGGGTTGGATGCGGACCCGTCGCTCACTGGATTTGGTGGAGGGTGTCTGTGTCGTACCTGCCCACGTCAGGTTGGCTGGTTGGGTCGTGGCCGGTGGAAGGAGGGGGTTAAGTTGTTGTTGGGGTGGCCGGCCAGCTGGCGTTCAGGGAAGGAGAGATAAGGACGTTGGCGGAGGAAGGCGGCCCGGTGCGCGGAAACAGTCGGAAGATGGTAGGCACTTGCTTCTATGGGCTGGGAAGAATGGGAAAATGGATGGGGATGGGGACGGGATGGTCGGTGAGGTACCTTAGCTTGGCACCTTCCGTACGATATCAGCGACCCTTCATCACCACGTTACCGGGAAACTGGTGCGGTCTTTCTTGTGAAACATGCACCACACCGTTGCCTTGCTGCTTTCAACAGTTTGGATAGTTAGCCCAAAGACGTTTATCTCAGCATCTTAGACCCAGTTTGTGTGTGGCGTAGGCCGCTGCGCGCGGGCCATTTTTAGCTGAGCTTCGCAAAATTGACCCACACTGGCAAATTGAACCAATGGCTTATTTTGATTGATTTTAATTGAACTGGCCACCAAACTAGTCTGAGTTCACGATTTGATTCGAATCGCGAATGGGTGTACAGAAGCCAACCACAATTGCGCCAGCGACTACAACATCCAAACCACGGTATTTTGCGGGGGAGAAGCGGCCGCAACGTGTGTAGATAGGTGTAGTCCAGCCGAAATTCCCTCCATTCGCCGACACAATGTAGCTCATCAATGGCAAAAAGGCCGATCTTGTCGTGGAATGCCGGGCTTCGCAAGATCGCCTTGAACTTTGGATTCAGCGCCTGCTCCGGGCTAAGCAGTGTATGAGAGTACTGTCCAGCCTGTATCTCCTGCCATACTTTTGTGTTCTATATTGAGTAACCAGTTAGTCAGGGGCTCAGGGGCTCAGTAAGAGGGGGAGGGGCAAGCTGACTCTGAGGTGTGTGTCCGCATCAATCCAGACTGGGCTTGAATTCGGGACATTGCTGGCAAT
The DNA here is from genome assembly GCF_000143365.1 of Chaetomium globosum CBS 148.51. Lineage (NCBI taxonomy): Eukaryota > Fungi > Ascomycota > Sordariomycetes > Sordariales > Chaetomiaceae > Chaetomium > Chaetomium globosum. The sequence goes on from NT_165982.1 coordinate 556,067, forward strand.
GTCGTCACGTTGGTTCTCTCCCCGCTTCGTCAGCGGGACGATTTGAATCGTGATCTTGTTGGTAAGTGCCGAAAAGGCGTATAGCACTGCACTCTTGCCGAAGCCACTAGCCAGTCGCCGCGACAAGGACTGTGTCGCCCTGGTCGTAAACCAGTCGCTTGACGGCCTCAATCTGACCCAGGCGAGGCACGCTGGCGCCAGTGATCGTGCAGATAGTCGCGCTGACGCGGTCAAAGTGGTCATCAGCATCCATCACGGCTCTTTTCCATCAGAGGGTTTGAGACAATGTCGACTTCGAATGGCAGCGTTGAGATGGATATCGGAGGTTGCAGTGCATGGGTTGTAACTACTGGAAAATCTTCAGATTTTTCGCATCAAAGTTGGGAGTTCGGGATGGGGGTCATCAGATGGAAAAGACTGTACTCCCCTCCCATCTTTTTGCTTTGGCTATACCATTTACTAAAAACGACGTGCAATTACATTAAAAAAGGCACCACCATAAGGCTGTGCCATCTACCAGACTCCGTACAAAGTTTGATATCAACTGGAGTAGTGGTGGTTGAAATAATTACGAGTGTTCAAGATGGTCTGTTCAATTTTGTATGGCGGCTGTACTCCCCTCCCCTCCCCAGATCAAATCGCGACCTCAAGACGTTTTTCAAAGGCATTTCGATCAAAAAGTGGGTATAGTGGGTCCAGTGGGTTCTGTGCCACAAAAGACACTGCCACAGCCAAATTGCAGTCACGTCCAAGGTCACACAATCGCCCCACCTCTGGCGCAAGCGCCAGAGCCCCCGGAATACCGGAGAAAATCGTCTGAGAAACTGAGATAAAAAGACGTATGCTAATTAATTGTTAATTGGTGGGGAGCTCTGCTTCTTGAGCTGAGATCTTAACGCTGCTGACTCTGTGTCTATTCCCAATTCTTGATTGGGCTCTTGGGTCGGAGGAGAGTCTAGGTGTGGCGGATGGGGGTTCTGTCCAGGTTCAGACAGTTAGTTCTTATGCTCTGATTGGCTGAAATTGCTGGACCCATCTTTCCCAACGGGGCGATTGGCTGACGGCACTTGGTGAGCGGCCCGAGTCAGACCGCATGCAAAAGCGCCGGTCCGGCGGCACGTGATACAACACTTGACATCGCACGTGATATTGCAAAGCCTGCAATGACGTCGGCTTCATGCCCCGCCAAACAAGCTCCCCACCATCAAAACAAAACAACCAATTCGCATCACCATTGGCAATCGCACCAGCCATCCCAGAATCATCGCGAGAACCCAATTCTTAAGATACGACAAATCTACATGATGAAACGATAGCTCGTAAACGACTCTCTCTCATTCAGCTATCACATACGACCATATCCACGAGAAAGCACGGGATCCCGTCCGCTCTCCCCTAGTTAACCTCGTGAGAGCCGAATCAGTAGTTGGGTCGGTGACGACCAGCGAATCCTCGGTGTTGTATGTTTTTCTTTTTTACATTCTCTTGAGTACCAGACAAAGGCCCCACCTTCATAAACGACACCTCGCGCTTATGTGACGAACCTACTTCAGGACCCTGCCCTGTTAGGGTTCAGCTTCGGTTGAAGGTAATCTCTCAAGGGTGCTTAGGTTCGGTGCAGCCAAAGGGTGCACAACAAAGGCTTATCTCAACAGTAGGCTCTCGAGCTTGTAGCGAACTGTAGTTGTGATTGCTAACTGGAGAACTCCCAGAGCTCTCCAGAACGAGTGGCTATATACTATCTAGGATTCGAAGTATCTCCGTACTTTTCCTTATGGGACGCCAGGCGCTATGTTGCTAAGTGCTATGTTCTGTCCTAGCACCATAGCACCTTAGCACCTTGCAGCTTGACTGATGTCCCTGTTCCTTGTATGTTTCCTTCTCAACCGGACAAACCTGTATCGTCGCTCTGAACTCGAAGTTTTCGGGCGCACTTGCCCTCGGACATCAGGTCATCTTTCCAACAATGAGGATGTGCCTGGTTCTTGCCCCAAGGGAACGCTACTCGGAGATGATAATCAGAAGATGCGCGCCGATCTCTCTCTCTTATCTCGCTTCGAAGAATGCGTGTAAGTGATATGTCTCCATCGTCTACCCTCTCACCCAAAAGGCATCTTCTGTTCCAGCTCGTCCCTCATCGCCTATTCACGTTCTCCATGGCCGCGAAGATTCCTGTTGGAAGACCAACAGCCACTGATCCAAGGTGTCACACACACAGGAAGATGAGATTCACACGGCTGAGCCTAGGATGCTATGAGACTCTGCCAAAATCAATTGTCATTGTCCCCCTCTTCCCTCTGTAAGGGGGGTTCCAAACCCGTGATATCTCTCTCTGAGCAGCGATGGTGGTACCGCATGTAACCGCACCTGGCCTAAGCCGAGTGATCTCTCCGGCCTAAGCCGACCGATCTCTTGCCAGCACGTTCTGGGCCTTGACCCATTGACCCTCCTGTGCTCAGACCTCCTGGTCTACCTTTCCAACAGCTCCCCCAGGCGAGTGGCCTTTACGTGAAGCCGGGGAGTACGCTATCCGCAGACCTTGCTTCCGGCAGAACGACCCCTCCCGGCGACATCTTGACCGCGGGGTGGCCGCCCGGGGTACAAAGCGGCAATCCCTCGTTCAACAGAAGGAATCTTGCCGAAGCGTTACGGAAAGCAAAATACTACCCCCCACCGACCGCAACGCGTTTTCAAAGCCGTGGACGGTATCCTGTACGATTCAAGAATGGACAGGCAACCCAAATTCAAAAGCATGAATTTCCGGCCCACACAACTCTGGGTGACAATGCAGCCCTTATCCCTGTCGAATCTGACTGCAATTACGCCTTCGAGATAATGCTTCTTGTGGACTACGGGTTTCCGCCCTACCCCGTTCGAAAACCATGGTTTTTCGATTTCAACTGGGCCCAGTTTGAGCATTTTTCCCATTTGCTCATCTCCGTAGCTTATCGCTGGAACCAGGGTCACTTCCCGGACACAGCGCGTGGGACCGCATCGGTCATATCATGTGGTCGTTCGACTGGATGGGATCGACGTATGGGATGCCGCCTACTCGTCTATTATTTCCACACCCGTCGCGAACCGGTCGACAACGAGTCTGCAAAAAAGGGATGGACAGGATATACCGGGGTCCTGCAGAAGATGATTAATGAAGCTTCTAAGGCGTGGCACGGATCGTCTAGCTCGGGAAGTTGTCCACTGGATATCAATCTTCTCATTCCAAAGTTTGTCTTTGACAGGAGAAAGGAGGGAAGCTGATGTTGTACAAGGCTCGGCGTCTGACTGCAGGAGTATCACTTATCGGTCCTGGAGACTGGAACTCAGGAGAAGCACCGATGGCAAGAGACTGTGGCCAACTGGTTTTCCTTCGATACCGTGGCAAAGAGGGAAAAGCAATTGTGATAATACATGGTATAAGGTGCTAAATACATTAATCATATACCGGCCTATTTACTACTCGACGTCGTCTACTCAAGGCACAAAACGCGCCTATCCCTTTCAAATCCCACCCAGAACCACTCAACAACCACCGCCTTCAACAACCACCGCCTCAACGCATATGCCTCGCCAAATCCACAAACCCCATCGTCCTCCTCCTCTTCACCCGCGCAGGCTCCGTCATCAGCCCGCCCGCCGTCGCGTTCGTCCCGTTATTACCCCCTCCCGCCACAGCACCGGCATCGTCACCGGCACCCCCACCACTACCACCACCCTTACCACCACCCCCAGCGATAATAACAAAGATATTAGTCCCACCACCACCACCACCACCCCCTTTCCCTTTCCCCTTCCCCTTCCCGTCCCCGCGTCCCCTGCCCTCTCCCCGACCACCCTCATCGTCGTCGTCATCATCGTCATCGTCATTACCACCACCTCCGCCGCGGTGGGGAGATGGAGCGGCGAGGGCGGTGCTGGGAATGGTTGCTGCTGCGGCGAGGAGGGCGAGGGGGGCCTGTGGTGGGGGAAAGAGGGGGGGTTAGTTTGGGGGTTGTTGGTTTGTTTGTTTGGGTTTTGGGGGGTTGGGAATTGGGGTTCTTTTGAGAGCGTGGGATTCTTGGGCGGTTGTTTATGGGTTGGGTTGTGGGATTTGGGGGGTGTGATCGCGATTGGGAATGGGGAAGGGGGGAGCGGGGGGGGATTGTTATGTGTTATGGCTGGGACGGGGGACGGTGATGACTTACAGCGTAACGCAGGTTTAGGGCGTTGGTCCCCGGCGCGGTAAAGCCGCTCGCGGTGGTGACGGCGGAGAAACCGGTGCTGAGGAGGGTGAGGGCGGATGTCGCGCGCATTTTGGTAGGATTAGGGCGCGTGTTTGCTGAAAAGGGGAGGAGAGTTGGGTATCGACTATCGGTGGGTTGTTCGAGCAAGGGGTTGGCGGAAAATGGGCGAAGGGCGGCGCAGCCGTCTGTGGTTGTTGCGATCCACTGATCAAAGATTAGGGGGAAGGGACTATAAATGACACTACCAGAGTATCTTGGGGAATAGGAGAGAAAAGAGTGAATGTTAACTTCCGTGATAGAGAGAGGCCAGAATAAATATGAATAACAAGCTCGCCAGGCACAAGCTCGACGCCGCCTTCAGTTGTTTGATCGGTGTATATGAACTCACATCCTACGAGAACAACACGGAGGTCATGTCAAACCCCCGATCATCCAGATCAGGCAGGCTCGTATCATCCGCAAGTATAACAATGAGGTGGAGCAGAGTGCAAATCGTGGCAATATCTTAGAAGATGGGATGGTGTCTCAACAAGTGTGCCGCGCCGCACCCCTGACCAACGCAAGTTCAGATCACCGAGCGGCGCAACGCCAGATTGATATTTTGGGGACGGTCTAGACTCTGAAAGCAGGCTGCCACAAACGGCCGCGGGGGAAAGTGCTGCTGTGCCAATCGTCTGCAGATGCCAGTCGGCGGGTTTGTTGGGTCACTGGGTCACTGGCCGGGCCGCACTGAGGGTCAATCGAGGATCCGTATGATAGTCTGTTCTTGGCTTTTGTGGTCGAAGATATACAAATTAAGGCTATCAGATAACTCAGTGCCTCGCCTTCAGCCCCATATCAGGGGGGTTACGGAAACTTCGCTTTCCGCCTTGGGTTATACAGGAGAGGCGGGTGAAGGGTAACGTAGCTGAGGGATAGCAGATCGATCGATGGCAGAAACAACCAGCAACATATCTGGGTGCATGCGTGGCACCAGGTTTCAGGCAACGGGCGCAGCACGCAAACCATGATGATTCGGTTCATTTTCTACCGACTTCGTTGTGAAAACCCATGTGCCGCTATCCATACCGATTTCTAGTTGCCCTTGATGTTGCCATTACCCTTCCCCTTTATCTGGTCTCCCAGCCATACCGCTACAACATTGGGCCGTGTGGTCTTTTGCGCAATAAGTAGGACGAGGCCCGGCCGTGAGCCTGTCCTGCCGAGAGGGTCCGGGGGAAGAGGACGACGAGGAGGAGGAAGGGGAGAATGAGGACGAGGGCGAGGACGAAGGGAGGCCATAAGGCATAGTCTTTCTGGCAAGACTTTTAACGATAGCCACAATCTCCAACTCGTCGTTCTTAACAATAGAGGGCCTTGCTTCTGCCGGTGAATGGGTGGTCATGCAGCGTGGCTTCATCCGATTTCGGTACGTAGAAACGCGACTGTCGGCTCATGTTTGCCATGCCGCCGCACATGCCGTAAGGCAGAAAGCCCGTGATCTCACCCTTGTTCCAGCCTTCTTCTCGGAATTGTGCCATGTAGCCGGTTAGTCGTTCGACGGCCTCTTCCTATGCCATTTGCCGTCTCATTGGAGGTATCTTTGTTTTTTACCGCGGACTTCCTCCTAGGGGAAATATCAGTTACAATGGTGAGTATGTCGTTTCTCAGGTTCTGGAAACGGGGGGACCAGGGGTGTTGGCGAATGCTAACACGAAACGATGATGAACATGACGCAGTTTAAAAAACATCCCCAGGCTTTAGGACGTTTCTGTCAAAGCAGTAACCACCCTCGTGTTCCGTTTTGTAAAAGAGCTTGAATCGGAGTGTGGGCCACGATACTCCTTTTTGACAATGCTTGTCCAACAATAGAGGCCAGTCAGTAACTGTGACCGAGTGGAGAAAACGCGTTAATGAATACTATAAAGGCGTAGCTGCAATAAATACATGAATCCAAGTCTATTATCCCAGCGCCATCCCATGCTGCATCCGCCCCTGACTCCGAGGCCAAAAGAATGTGTGGGCCAAAAGAATGTGTGAGAAAACTACAGCAGAGAATACAGGACCAAAAGCAAATGTCTATAAGCGAGAGTACAATAAGAGGGCGTCCGCATCATAAAGCATAAATCCATGAATGTGAGCATGATAGGCCAGTAGTTCGTTGAGGATGGCCATAGAATGAGTGATCGTGTGTTGAAAGAAGGGCGATCAAAATGTAAAAGATTGACTGAAAGCCGACCCGAAATGAGTGAAGGAGGGTATTTGAGAGAGTGGCTATCCAGGAAGCGGATGGGCAAAGGAGTGAGAGTGGCTGGTGGCCGATGGTGACCGAAAGCGCGGTTGGTGAAACGATTGAAACCCAGCCAAAGTGATAGTTGAAAGAGTGACTGAAGATGCTGCCGAAAGAGTGGTTGTAGGCAAAGTTGAGGAAGTGCATGAATGGGTATGGCGAACAGGTCGAAAGCGGGTAATTGAAGAATGACCGGAAAATGAATGACCGAAAAGAAGTACCCAAAAGAGTGAGGGAGTGTTTGGGCAAAAGAGCGACGAGAAGAGTAAATAATTATTAAAAGAATGTCGAAGAAACGGAGGCAGCGAGTGAGCCATCCGAGAAAGTTATTAACCGAAAAAGGACGTGGAAGTCATTGTATTAAGAAAGAATGAGTAAGTCCGTAAACGAGTGAGAATTTGTCGAAAGGAATGGACGGCTGCTCAGAAGCAAAAGCAGAAAAAGAACCGAGCAGCCCAAGAAGAAGAAGCGACCGTATTATGCCCATTAAGAACGCCGAGCAATGCGAATGTAAAACGAAGGTAGTAGTAAAAACGAGTGACGAAGAGCGAGTGTCGTGCCGAAAGTGAATGTTGCCATGTGTTGAAGGAGCGTCATGTAAAGAATTAAAACGAGTGTCGGATGCCGAAACGAGTGTTGCCATGTGTCAAGGGAGTGTTGTGTGAAGAATTAAAACGAATGTGGTTGTCAAGCTTGCCTCTCTCTCCTGCCGATGCCAAAAGCGGATAGTAAAACCTAGCCATGTTTACTTGCCCTCGTTTCCGAACCAGCCGAGGCTCCGAGCCATGATGCCAGTCTGCTGCATCTGGCCGAGAACCGGGACGGCCACGCCTGGGCAGCCGACGCCCTGGGTGGTCAGGTTGAAGTTCTGCATGACCTGGATCATGGCGGTGGCGCGGAGCTTGGTGGTCTCGACGATGTGTCCGAGTCGTCGTTAAACTTCTCGAGCGTGATGGGTACGGCGACCTGCTCCTTGCTGAAGATGAAGCCATCGGCCAGGGCCTTAGCGAGCTTCGAGAGGAACTCGGGGCTGTCGGGTGCGGGAGGGCAATAGCAGGGAATCAGCTTGTTGTTGGCACCGCTGCAACTGCCAACCTGGACTTGGTCCTTGCCCTGGCCGGCTGTCACTCCGAAAGACTTGGGAATGACATTTTGGTTGACGGCGGATTGGCGAGGGGTGACAGGCGTGACGGAGGCTGAGGCGCTGGCGGTGAGGAGGGCGAAGAGGGAGACGGGGTGCATTATAAAGGAGTGACTAATAATGGTATGTACGTGGTGTGTGTGTATGTGGGTATATATATATACAAAAAGTGAGTGGAAGGGTCCTGCCCAGGATTGGGAAGCGAAAGGAGTGACGGAAACCGAAGGCTGGATGACCGGGATGAGAACGAGTGATGGATGAGGCGTGAAAGCAGAAGTCAAGGCTCGGCCGAGTAGTTCTAATATACGTGGGACGTGGTGTTCCAATTGTCAAGTTCCTTGTGGCATGGGCCTCCCTCTCGGCTGCGAACACACGAGGAAAGGTCTGCAGACACAGATGGTATGGTGCACATGGCGAGAAACGAAACATCAAAACCGTAACCCCGTGAGATCTGAGTGCCTGGCCTTGTGGTCGGGACACCAGATGAGTGGGCTGCTAACCTGGAGAACGTTTCAAGGAAGCGTGGGTGGCATTATTTTAGCCGCCGCAACTGTGCCAGCGGGAACCCTAGGAAAGGTCTGAAAAGGGGTCTCGAAAAGGGCCGGGTGCAGCGGACCGGGTGTCATTGCCGGGCATCGATCTGTGCTGCGACACTGCGCGGCCCCCTGCAGCGGCCGCGGCGCACACACGACGAAGAAATCGCTTCTGTGCGGGTCGTGGTGATCAGCGGCCGTAAAAAGGGGCCTCGCACGGATCCCCTCGATTGGCTCTCCGGCAATTAAACTGCGGCGGCCGGGGTGGGGCACCTTGGCCGGACCGGCTCCGAGACATGGCCCACTTCGGGCCCGTGTCATTGCCGGTCGTCCATCCGGTTCGGGTACGAGTGATGACAAAGGCAAGGAAGGGCATGGCAGCATTCAAATGGGACCGTCGGCTCTCTCCTTGTGCCCACATGGGCCGAAAGATGTCGTGGTGTGTTGGTGTGTACTAAAGTGTCCGAGACAGTCATGCAACAGTCTGCAGTGTCAATCAAGCAGGATCTCATTCGTTTCTAAACTGCACCCCGAAGCTTGGAAAGCTTGGAAATGACGGGTTTGCTTACCTGATATCTTAACAGTGGTGCAAACTGCGGAGAGGTTATGCCTGGAGGAACTCCAGGTTCCTTAGGTCGGAAATGCCATGGCTTGCTCTAAGCGCACAGACCAATTTTCTTTCCTTTTTCGAACTATTGTCCACTTTTTTTCCACTTTAAATCCACTTTAAATCCACTTTAAATCCACTTTAAATCCACTTTAAATCCACTTTAAAAACGGTGTCATTGTTAACCTGTACTGTCGACTTCTCACTGTAGAATTTTGGCTTTTTCTTCCTTTCGATTTCTCTCGATGGCATCTCGACGTCTGGCGTCATCTGCATTCTGCTTCGTCGAATCAGCATCTCTCAGTTGGTCTTGGCGGTGGAGGTGCACGGACCGTTGTTGCTTTGTTCTGGCCAATAACATTGCCGGAAAAAAAGCCGCTTCCCCGCACCTTGGCATCAGGGCCCCTGGGACTCGCTGCTTCACTCGTGCCTTTGCGTGCCTCCGTCGCGCAATCCTCGACAATCACGAACCAAGAAATCAAATTTCTGTCAAAAAGTGGCGAAAGATGAGGTTTTCAGGGTCAACATTTATTATGGGTTGACTATACTATATACTACTAGAGCGACGCATCCGCTTGTTCGTCAGCGGCTTCACCGGCCTGCGCTGATTCGGCCATGGCATCCCATTCCTGGAACCACGGTTCGTGCCTGTGGTCCTGCTCGAACCGCCGTCTGGTTTCCTCGCCCTGCCGTTCCAGCTTGAGGATGACCTCCTTCATGTCTTTATCAAGCACGTTCTTGGGTTCGATAAAGTCACCGCGCGCCGGTTTCCAAAACAGATGCAGCCCGTCCCAACTCTGCGCCCTCGACAGCTGCACGTACAGGCTCATGAAGCTGGGCCGAGTCGCCGTGCCGCCAAAGTGGACGCCTTTGAGGTTGACGAGGACGTCCGAGAATTGTTTTCCCTGGCTCTTCTGATCCGTCATGGCGAAGGCCGGCGTACAAAGAGGTCCTGTTCTATGGGTAACCCGCCGAAAACCCGGCTTGCCCCTCCATCTGGTTTCCTTGCCCCGCATTTGGCTCGAGATAGCGACCGTCTTGCTCTTGATCAGGATGGTGCCATTGGGGAGCCCGGGGATGGCGAGGCCCGCGCTATCGTCTGACTGAAGAAGGACGGCCACCGGCGGTTCAAGATGAAGAGTCACATCGCTGGCGAGCGCGATGGTGCCGGCGGCGAGGTCGGGAAAGATGTCGACGGCTTTGAAAGGCGCCCCGTTGACTACCTTTAGCCCGACAAACTGGTTCCGAGTCACCGCCACCGGCATCCCTTGAGCGTAGAAGAACAGGCCCGGGGTTGGCAACTGGGAGTCGTCTCCGTAGCGAAGCACGCGGCACAGCTCTTCCACACTTAGTCGCTTCCCCGAATCGGTGTCATGCTTGGCCACAAAGATGGAGATGTGTTTGCCGTGGGCACGAGCCCACTAGACAACGGCGGCCATGTTCAGGTCCCACCGGTCTTGGTTCAGGGGCGTGATGGCTCTCAGACCGTCTACGAAGGACGCCTTGCACGACGGTGTATAAAGGCGTTGACTGAGCCGCTAAAAGTCCAGCTCGGTCTGCTCGCCGTTGCGCAGGCGCCCGAGGAAACCCCGAAGCCTTGGGCAACCAGCCGCGCGGACCTGCTCCTGGAGGATGACAACGGTTGTGAACTGGAGGAACAGCCTGTGCGCTGCGAGATGCTTCGCCAAGCTTTCCGGTCTCTGTCCGCCACGGTCCCTGGGCGCCGGCAAGAGGAGGCTGGTCTGCAGGACGGGGTCGAACTGGAAGAAGTCCCCGAAGAACAGGACCATTGGGATCCCGCCAAACGGGCGATAACCCTCTCCCGAGCCAATCAGAAGCAAGAGGTCTACAGCGGGAAAAAAGAGGGCGCGACTGTACGATTCGACGCTAGTCTGACTGAAGAAACCACGTTTCCTTACTTTCCCAGCATTCGTCAATAACCATCATGAAATGAAAAAAAAAAAAAAAAAGACAATTACATCGTTGACTCCGCTATGGGGCCTACCTGCAGCCGGCAAGTTCCTCCAGGCTTCCTTTGGCGTGCCCGCGCGCAGCGGGCACGGTCACTCCTGTGGGATTGGGATTCCCATGAAACGGCGGAACGAGCAAGCTGCGATAAAATAACACCTGCAAACCTCCTGCCCATCAAGCAAGGTCCGATGGTGTAGTTGGTTATCACGTCAGTCTAACACACTGAAGGTCTCCAGTTCGAGCCTGGATCGGATCAGCTTCACTTTTGCCGGTTTCTCGGCTTTCTCGGCTCCTCTTTTGCCATTTGCCTGGAGGAACTCCAGGTTCCTTAGGTCAAAAATGCCATGGCCTGCTCTAAGTACGGACCAGTTTTTTCTCCATAAAAAAAACCCCAAAAAAAACCCTACAAAACGATGTCATTTCTAACCTGTACTGTCGACTTCTCACTGTAGAATTTTGGCTTTTTTCTCCTTTTCGACTTCTCTCGATAGCATCTCGAAGTCTGGCGTCATCTGCATTTTGCTTCCTCGAATCAGCATCTCGCAGTTGGTCTTGGCGGTGGAGGTGCACGAACCGTTTCTGTCAAAAAGCGGCGAAAATGACGTTTTCAGGATCGACATCTATTATGGGTTGACTATACCACTAATACCACGAGAGCGACGCACCCGCTTGTTCGTCAGCGGCTTCAGTGGCCTGCGCTGATTCGGCCATGGCGTCCCATTCCTGGAACCACGGTTCGTGCCTGTGGTCCTGCTCGAACCGCCGTCTGGTTTTCTCGCCCTGTCGTTCCCGCTTGAGGATGGCCTCCTTCATGTCTTTATCAAGCACGTTCTTGGGTTCGATAAAGTCACCGCGCGCCGGTTTCCGAAACAGATGCAGCCCGTCCCAGCTCTGCGCCCTCGACAGCTGCACGTACAGGCTCATGAAGCTGGGCCGCGTCGCCGTGCCACTCGAGTGGACGCCTTTGAGGTTGATGAGGACGTTGGAGAACTGCTTGCCTTGGCTCTTCTGATCTGTCATAGCGAAGGCCGGGGTGCAAAGAGGCCCCGTTCGGTGGGTGACCCACCTGAAACCCGGCTTGCCCCTCCATCTGCCTTCTTTGCCCCGCATTTGGCTCGGGATGGCGACCGTCTTGCTCTTGATTAAAATGGTGCCATTGGGGAGCCCGGGGATGGCGAGGTCCGCGCTATCGTCCGACTGAAGGAGGACGGCCACCGGCGGTCCAAGATGAAGAGTCACATCGCTGGCGAGGGCGATGGTGCCGGCGGCGAGGTCGGGAAAGATGTCGACGGCCTTGAAAGGTGCGCCGTTGACCACCTTCAGCCCGACAAACTGGTTCCGAGTCACCACGACCGGCATGCTCTGCGCGTAGAAGAACAGGCCGGGGGTTGGCAGCTGTGAGTCGTCTCCGTAGCGGAGCACACGGCATAGGTCCCCCGCACTCAGTCGTTTCCCCGACTCAGTATCGTGCTTGGCCACAAAGATGGAGATGTGCTTGCCGTGGGCACGAGCCCACTGGACGACGGCCGCCATGTTCAGGTCCCACCGGTCTTGGTTCAGAGGCGTGATGGCTCTCAAGCCATCTACGAAGGAGGACTCGCACGACGGTGTATGGAGGCGGTGGCATAGCTGCTGGAAGTCCAGCTCGGTCTGATCACCGTTGCGCAGGCGCCGGAGGAAGCCCCGCAGCCTTGGACAGCCGGCTGCGCGGACCTGTTCGCGGAGGATGACGACGTTCGTGAACTGGAGGAACAGCCTATGCGCAGCTAGGTGCTTTGCCAAGCTCTCTGGTCTCTGTCCGCCGCGGTCCCTAGGCGTTGGCAAGAGGAGGCTGGTCTGCAGGACGGGGTCGAACTGGAAGAAGTCCCCGAAGAACATGACCATTGGGATCCCGCCGAACGGTCGATGCTGGTCGTCTCTGTACTGCTTCAGGCGGCTGTCCACCGCCGCGAGCGTGAGACCGCCCACCTGGCTGATCTCGTCGATAACCAGCATGATCATGTTTTTCCACCGCAGCTTCTCTTCTTCTGAGACGTTCTTTGCTGTCGCTGCCCTGCCCTCGAATGCAATGTTCGCCGCCGAGTGCAGCGTCACTCCGCCGATAAGCGCGGCCGCGTTACCGCTGGCGCCCGTCAGGAGTAGCGTGTGAAGACCGTCCTTCAGTCGGAACATGTCCTTGATGGCGTGTATGACGCGGGACTTGCCTGTGCCGCCCTCGCCGCCGACGTATTGGAAATGCTGCGGACCTCCCTCTTCCTGCAGCCGCGTGCCGCGCTCGTCGAGGAACGCCGCCGGTAGCAAGACTGCCATCGACTGGAGCTTGTTCAGAGTCCAGTGCCTTGTGAGGCCCAAGGCCACATCGACGTATGTTGCATAACGTCCGAGCTCGAGCCGCATCCGTCCGCCCGGACCGACCCCTTCTGGCGATATTTCGCCTCTGTGAACGGGCCACCGTGGGCTTCCGTGGGGCTCGCCGGCATGCGCAGAAGACGGACTCGATTGCTTGCCCTGGATCTTCGCCGTCACGCTGCTGTCCTCTTTCTTCTGGACCTTCAATACCGCGTCGATCTCCTCGCGGCTGGGCAATCCCATGCCGCGGAAAGGCGAATCTTGGAGGTCCTGTAGCATGGTATAGAAATGGCGACCACGCTGGGCAGCAGTGTTGTCGTCCTGGCTTGGGTCAACTGCCCTCGCCCCTTCATATCCTTGATTTCGCTACGTCGGACCGCGGGTAGGACATTCAGGAAGGCTTTGTAATGCTCCTGAGGATCGATGCTCTCGATGTTCGTCCCGACGCCGCCGTCGTTACCCACCTGGAGTGTCATGTGTGGTTGAAATGCGATAGTTAGCCGAGACCAAGCTCGCTATCTACAGCGACTTTAAGATCAATAAGAACCTACTCCTATTGACCTCAGCTTTGGATTTCCTACGAACACGGCCAGTGGATGCTGCTCATACTGAAGGTCCCGGTTTAGCCCGCGTACAAACTGATTCCTTTCTTGGGACGAAGGCTTCTTGCACGAGAGGTATCAACAGGAGATGGCGGCTATCCTACAGACTTCCCCATTTCCACCTGGATGATCGAAAATCTAGAACCCGAACCCAAGACGCATCGCAACAAGCTTCTACTCTCGATTGGCCATTTGATCAACTGGTTCAGGGACCATAAGATGAAGTTTTTTTTTTCAGGTTGCCTGGAATTCAGGAGCTGGAGCGCTTCAAAGACGATGTCATACTGCCCCTCTTTTCAAACAGTTTGACAATCTCTTGATGGCCTTCCAATGAGGCGGCTTGGAGAGCGTTGCCGTATCGGCCGCCCTGCGCGTTGACGTCTGCTCCCTTGTCCAACAGCAGTTTGACAATCTCTTGATGGCCTTTCGATGAGGCGACTCGGAGAGCGTTGCCATATCCGCCGCCCTGCCCGTTGACGTCTGCTCCCTTGTTCAACAGCAGTTTGACAATCTCTTGATGGCCTTCCAATGAGGCGGCTTGGAGAGCGTTGCCGTAGAAGCTGCCCTGCGCGTTGACGTCCGCTCCCTTGTCCAACAGCAATTTGACAATCTCTTGATGGCCTTTCGATGAGGCGGCTTGGAGAGCGTTGCCGTAGAAGCTGCCCTGCGCGTTGACGTCCGCTCCCTTGTCCAACAGCAATTTGACAATCTCTTGATGGCCTTTCGATGAGGCGGCTTGGAGAGCGTTGCCGTAGAAGCTGCCCTGCGCGTTGACGTCCGCTCCCTTGTCCAACAGCAATTTGACAATCTCTTGATGGCCTTTCGATGAGGCGGCTTGGAGAGCGTTGCCGTAGAAGCTGCCCTGCGCGTTGACGTCCGCTCCCTTGTCCAACAGCAATTTGACAATCTCTTGATGGCCTTTCGATGAGGCGGCTTGGAGAGCGTTGCCGTATCGGCCGCCCTGCGCGTTGACGTCTGCTCCCTTGTCCAACAGCAGTTTGACAATCTCTTGATGGCCTTTCGATGAGGCGACTCGGAGAGCGTAGCCATATCCGCCGCCCTGCCCGTTGACGTCTGCTCCCTTGTCCAACAGCAGTTTGACAATCTCTTGATGGCCTTCCAATGAGGCGGCTTGGAGAGCGTTGTCATATCCGCCGCCCTGCCCGTTGACGTCTGCTCCCTTGTCCAACAGCAGTTTGACAATCTCTTGATGGCCTTTCGATGAGGCGGCTTGGAGAGCGTTGCCATATCGGCCGCCCTGCGCGTTGACGTCTGCTCCCTTGTCCAACAGCAGTTTGACAATCTCTTGATGGCCTTCCAATGAGGCGGCTTGGAGAGCGTTGCCGTAGAAGCCGCCCTGCGCGTTGACGTCCGCTCCTTTTCTGATAAGAATTTGCGCAGGTGTCACGAGCCCAGCGAAGCAAGCATAATAGAGCCTGGAACCTAGTGGAGGACCTGGGTCATCGTCCCAAGCCCTATCAGACTGATACAAACGAGCCCACCGCTGAAACGTCAGTTCCTCTTCTAGGAACCTAACAGTTGTTTGAACCACATTTTTTGAAGCCTGAGCGAACGTGGCATAGTATGTCCAGACTTCCGCCGCAAATCTTGCCATTGGAAAATCCCGCTTAATCTCTTCGTGGTTACCGTTTATGTCCGTAAGATAAGTCAAGCACGTCCTCGCAATGGGAATGCTAGCAATCGTAATGTTGAACCGCTCGTCTCTGAGAAGGTACTCTTTGACAGAAAAGTGGGCAAGATGTAGCTCTTTGCTGGCGGCGTGAACGACTGTCACTAAGCTAGGACAGTAGTCTAAAACATCAGTATCGCAAAACAGTCGACGCTTGACGTCAAACCCTCGCGGCTCGTTTTCGATCTGCGTTGCTATTACTTCTTTAGCCTCGGCCAGCTTGAGAGGTCGCGTCGAGTGCACTAGAAACTGCAGGAGCCGCATCGCGTCGTTTTTAAGCTCCATCGGTATGCATTCAATCATGCGTCGGTACGTGTCTTCCAGGGTCCGCGGCAAAGATGCGAGAGCCTCCTCAATAGCTGCTTCATGACGACATCGAGCTAGGCTATCCAATTGACAGAACGCCCACCTGAACCTAAGCACCGTGTCAGCAAACCATCAGCATATGGATCGAAGCAGTGATATCTCACATCCCGCCGGCCCCGTCTCCAACCTTACTCTGGATCAGCTCGAGGAGATCCTGCGACAAGGGCTTGTCCCGAAATTCGCGTCGTTGCGAAAGCTGTGCTGCGACGTATGATCGGATGTCGGCGTTGACAGCCTGCTTGTTGAGTTCTAAGCTGTTTCCCTCGCCTATCAACGGGGGGATGTCGCGCAGGAACTCGGCTTCAGGCCGACCGGTACAGATCAGCTGGACGTGGCCCAGCTCTGGCCTGGACACTACGTCCTTAATCCAGAGGAGTAGGTCGGCCCTCGTTCTCGACTCGTCTAAGGCATCCAGAACGATAGAGACTTTCTTCTGGACTGCGACCATCTTGAATAAAACATCTGAGAGCGTCTTCGTTGCAAGTTGGTTGCGGCCATCCTGGTGTGCTTGGAATGAGGCGTCAAGTACACTTGCAGAACGAGCCCTACCTCGGTAGAGTTGGAAAGCAAGTGACCGCAGCATGGCATCCACGGTCTGCTTTGCCGTGTCGCTAAAGTCAAAGAAGAAGCTGAGGATACGACGGTCGTTTCCCTTTGCGAGATGATCCAGCACAGTCGCACTGAGAACCGTCTTTCCACATCCCGCGAGCCCATGCAGCCATAAATATCGACGCGACCCCGAGTGCCACTCTTGGAAGACCGGACTTTCCAAGAGCCACGCACCTGTCCCCTCATGGCGGAGCTCCCTCGCGTGGTTGGCGTTTGTAGACGGATCAGAGGGTCGAAGCCAGCGCTCGATCTTCTCGGTACGAAGGTCGGCCTGGATGGAATCAGTGGCCAGTTTCGCTGCAGCTGTGGTCTGCTGCACACTATCGAGTTTCTGTTGAAGCAATGCAGGTCAGAATGTCTTCAAAGAGGGATTATTACTGTCCCTTGATCATTCGCTTGCCAAGGCCCCCGTGGGAGAATATAGGGTCACTAACTTGATTAAGCACTTCCAGTGCCCTTTTGGTCTCATGAACCTCCGCGACCGGCACGTACGCCAGGAGCTCCTTGGCATACGCAGCGGCGGTGGCCGAGGCATAGCGTTGCCATCGATCGTTCTTGTGGGAATCCGCGTAGTCGCAGATCCCTCGGATCACAAGACAGGGAAAGTGGTTCATCAGGCCGGCTGCTTCCATCTCAAAGCAGATGCAGTCCACGCCAACGTCGGCAACAATCCGATCACGCGTGGCGGCGTCTTTGACAAGCGAGTTGCCGGATGCGATAGTCCCGTAGTGTATCTCGGGGTCGGTGGTGTCTCGAGCATCGCGTTTAACCTCGTCAGCCGTGTCACAGCCCCGACAGTCCGACCCGGGGACGTGGTCGCATGAAGGTTGGAAGAGCCGGTCGTTGTCGGTGCCCTGGTGAATATAGCCAGGACTTTGCTTGGATCTTCTATTCATTTTCGGGTTCTTCTTTAGCATCTGTTGAAGGAAGTTGGGAACCTTGGAGTCCGTCGACTCGTGATCGGCCTGGATGCTGGCAAGCGCATTAAGGAGGACGGTCGGAGGTGGTCTGAGAAAGCCTTTGCGCTCACGCCTGTCACCAGACTTGGCCTTGATTAAGTCGTACTGGCAGACGCCGCCTGTGGTCCCGTCGGGCTGGCTCACGACAACGTCGCCGAGCCGTATATCGTAATCCTCGTCCGGTCGGGCGATGCCGCCGCCTATGCCGACCAAAAGACCAACACGGATGGATGGTAGAGAGGCAAGCAGGCTCGAGGCCGTGGTCGCAGCCGAGGTAGTTCCATAAACTCCGGCGGCAAGAGAGGCGATGACGATGTTGTGCTCACCCACCCGACCCCATGTATAAACATTTGCATCGGTTTCGTGTCTAACGAAGCCAGTTGGAGGCGCATGTTCCTCGTCGAGCATCGCTTTTGCAGCGGCCCGCTCGATGGGAAGAGCAGCGATCCAAGCGACCCCATAGTGGTCGGGGCTGTCGAGCGCATTGTGGGATGTCATGGTGCGGATGAAAGCGGATGAGACCGTCAGATTGACGAGCAGAATGTTAGGATTATATGGTTGGCCTACATTGACGGAAGCTGGAATTGAGTCACCCGAGGAGAGAGAGGCGACGTGACAACGACATATTGTTTTATCACACTGGGGAGCGCAGCCTTGTACAACAGTTGCCATAGAAAAACGAGAGCAAGCTGAAAAGGATCAGGCCGGGCGGGATCAGGCCGCAAAACAGGCTCTCACCAATTACACACACCCACGTTGGGGGCCCTGATGCTGTGGGCGCTTGCATACAGCAACCTCTAGCCCGCCGGATGGCATGATTGGGAGTGATCAATGCCAAGAAACTGCTTTTTGCGGCAGCCATCTCATCTGTTGGAATAACGGGTGTCCGGCTGCCTCAGGAACTAAAAAACGTTAACTACCTTATTTACGCTAGCGCAAGATATCTGTTTCTTGTTCGGGACTAATCTCGTTCAGTACGTTAACTGAGTTGTTAGCTCTTTTTGCAGATTTCAGTCGCTTTGTACCAGTTGGCTCTGTGGGAGTTGCAAGTAGAAACCCATTCTCGTCACCAAACCATGCTCGAAATTACCAGCCAGCCCTGGAGCACCGCTGTGCTGTATTACTAACTTCTGAAATTGACCAAAGAACTGCTCTTGCTTGCTTCCCAACATTCATGAGCCATCCTAAAACTAATCGCACGACGACATTGTGATGCGGCCGTGGGCTAATTGCGCCGGCGCGTTCCTCCAGGCCCTCTTGTGCCTGGAGGAACTCCAGGTTCCTTAGGTCGAAAATGCCATGGCCTGCTCCAAGCACGGACTAGTTTCTTTTCTTTTTCGGACATGTCCCCACTGAAAAAACGGTGTCATTTTGAACCTGTACTGTCGACTTCTCACTGTAGAGTTTTGGCTTTTTCTCTTTTCGACTTCTCTCGATAGCATCTCGAAATCTGGCGTCATCTGCATTCTGCTTCCTTGAATCAGCATCTCGCAGTTAGTCTTAGCGGTGGAGGTGCACGGATCATTTGATGCTTCGACACCTGGCCAATCGGATCGCCGGAGAAAAGCCGCTAACCCGCACTTGGCATCAGGGCCCCTGTGACTCGCTGCTTCGCTCCTGCTTTTGCATGCCTCCGTCGCGCATTCCTTGACAATCACGAACACGAACAAAAAAATCGGATTTCTGTCAAAAAGTGGCGAAAGATGAGGTTTACTACTACTAGAGCGACTCACCCGCTTCTTCGTCAGCAGCTTCACTCTGCGCTGATTCGGCCATGACGTCCCATTCCTGGAACCACGACTACAGAGAACAACGTCAACATTGCCAAGATTGCCTGGCTCAGCAGGAAGGATACAAGCAAGGCCTACGGCTCGATGGTCGTCTACGTGACGAAGGGTAGCGAAGCAAATTGCTTCTTTGACGCACAAAATACACGGAACCTATCAGCTCTGAGAGATTACGCCACAGAGGTTAATCTTTACGGGATCTGATTACTGAAGCCCCTAGATGACGATATAGCTTACTGGAGACTCAAGAATGCGGCGTCATACATCGGCGATGAGGTCAAGCCGGTGCTAGAGGCCACCTTTTTTACACCGCGGTGCTCCATTTTCGCAATCCAAGGAACTCAATACGTTCTTTCCATCCCCATTTTCTGACCTAAACTACAATCATCTCCTGATACTGTTTATAATTCCATTGCAGTCAAGATGGCTTCTTCTTCCGCCTTTAAAAATTACATCGTTGACTCCGCTATGGGGCCTACCTGCAGCCGGCAAGTTCCTCCAGGCTTCCTTTGGCGTGCCCGCGCGCAGCGGGCACGGTCACTCCTGTTTGCAACTCCACCCGCACTGCCTCCACATCTCATGATCCCCACAACCAGCCCGATCCTCTCGTCAAGGGCACGATGGCTGAGTGGTCTAAAGCGTGAGACTCGAAATCTCATCTCTTCGGAGGCGTCGGTTCAAATCCGGCTCGTGTCGACTTTTGTTTCCTGAACAGACTCTTACTTTTTGCTTGTTGACTGTTGGCACGCATCTTATCGCTGATTCTTCTTTGATCAGATTAATAGGGGTGCCAAGCAGGGAAGTCGGGGTTTACACCGCAGCTTGGCAGCGCATGGCTATATCTCTGTCGTCACATCTTCCCATTCGACATACTGCCAAAGTTCAAAACCTCATAGCACCATCTTGAATGCCGGATCCCGATCGTCGCCGCACCCTTCGAACTCTGCATACTTGCCGTCCTTTTTGTCGCGGTTGATCTTTGCACACCACAAGACGTTGGCCAGGATCCTAACATTTTGTCAGCCAGGCATCGGGATATGCTGGGGCAGGGCATGGCACTTACGCGAACCAAGCATACACCAACAGCCCCAGAATAATGGTATGGCCTTTGTGGTACAGCGGCCCTTCGTGGCTCGGATAAACAAACGCTATCAGGTTCTCACAGTCAGCATCTTCCAACCCCCCACCCAACCCCCTTCAAGCCCCCAAGGGGAGAAAGAAAGAAAAAAGGAAAACTCACTCGCCACAAACCCCCCACAATTCGCCACCGCCAGCTGCAGGCCCGACGTCGTCGCGCGCTTGTAGTGGCCCGCCGAGTTGTTGGAGTTCCAGACGAGCACGCACGGCACGCTGGCGTACATGCCGATCGCCATCAGGCAGGTCATGGCGAAGCGCGCCGGCGCCGACGCCACGTTGGCGATCACCGCGTACCCCGCGATCGCGATGGGCAGCGTGGCGAGCATGAGCCCGCCGCGCAGGTTGAGCCGGTCCGAGAGGAGGGCGATGAGGACTGTGTGTGTGGTGTCAGTAGTTGAGTGGAAGGGGGCGAGGGTGTGGGGGGCTGGCCTACCGGTGATGGGAGTTGCGACGGCGTACGGGATGACGGACCAGAGCTGAGTCTCGTTTGCCGAGGAGGTGATGTGCATGTCGTTGATGATGGTTGGGAGCTGGGGGACAGGTTAACCTTGAGGTTGTGAGACCTGAAGGTGATGACTGACAAATAGGCCGAAGCTGTACAACCCCGAAAGAATGGCAAAGTACGCCGTTGACGACAGCCAGACCTGGACGTTGAAGATGCCGCGGCGGACTTCGGACCATTGGAACCTTTCCTCGCGTTCGAGGACGGGACTGCATCAAAGTCAGAAGTGGGCCGGCAGCTTACCCCCACCCCCGCTGGTCACTCACTTGAGCCTATCACCGCTCGCTGACCGGGTTATGTGCCTCGAGCCGCTGCA